>NC_143571.1:5470000-5525000 GCF_054136105.1 Typopeltis vanoorti
TAGGTTGCTGTTGTTGAGAGTACAGCCGAAACAACTAAGTCTATGAGGATAATGCACTAAATATCATGTCTGTTAAATGTGTATGTTCTTCTGGTTGTTCCGCTTGTTTTACGTAATGGAAAAATCGAAGTTTCCGGAAGAAAAAAATGTTCGACCATCGTATGAGATCGAATAATTCATCTCATGTCGAAAAGTCCTTATAAAGGATTTTCATATCCTACACGGGGAAATGAGAGCAGTATTCACAGATTATAAATAAAAAGGGACTGACTCGAGCAGCTACATCTGCCATCAGTTTATTTAATTCGAACGGAAACCAGAAACGAGCATAGATTATTATTTGCTGTATATGAATTGCATGTACGAGATGCTATGCAAAAGTTGACTGGCCAGTTGAAAAGCAAAAGTGTAGACCTCACTTAATTACTATCGTTGTTGCTTCCTTCGAAGTAATCCATTCTCCTTTCGAAGACGGCTAATCGTCTTTCTTTGATCGCCTTCAGAAATGAGTCTGTCTGAATATATGAAACATCCTGAAATCGCTGTCATTTCAGGTATAACTGAGTTGGAATTTCATCGTGGAGATAAAAAAAAAATCACCTAGAACTATGTTTAAGGAATACGAAGAATGTCGAATGACATTCATCGTTGTTAGCCAAAATAGTTTTCGGCTAACAACTTTCATATAAAACCTGATAGTACTTGGCTAAAGCTGTTGATTGGCAATTTGGCCTACAGAAACTAATTCCTAATGCACAATTCCTTCAGAGTCAATGGTGGGTGATGATGGATTTTTCTCCTTTATTCTCTCTCTCTCTCTCTCTCTCTCTCTCTCTCTCTCTCTCTCTCTCTCTCTCTCTCTCTCTCTCTCTCTCTCTCTCTCTCCTCTAAAATGTTGTACGGCTATTTGCAACGTTTCTGAAGCGGTTTATGAGTTTAAAGCAAAAAAAAAAAAGTTGCAAATGTTTGCTCCTTCACGTCACTTATTTTGAAAATCACAGAATGCAGCTAACAAGAAGGCAGTTAAACTGCATTTGTATGAAACTACTGCCAGGAGTAATGACGACACTCAACAGAATAACACATAAAGAAGCAGTACAGTTCCCTAGAAATGCAATAAAATCTAGCGAGTCGAACTACATAACGTGAGCATCCCTTGCCTTCAGTTCAAGAAAATTTGGGTAATATCTCGTACAACATGAGTCTTCAGCTGTATTCCATGTGGAGCAGATAGTCTGTCTAATAGTCAGACCTCTCTTTTGAGATCTTCTAAAGAGGTTCAGTTTAAAATTGTAGATAGATCAAAACTACGTGCGCTCTTTCATTAAGGTCTGTAACATTCAACTTATCGATGCTAGCGGGCTGATGCCAAATGTTTCTTTACCATCTCGGTGAAGAAAGATTTGGCATCTGCAGCGTTAATAAATATTGAGAAAAAGAAATGCATAATATGATTGGTGAAGTTCTCTTTATCCTGGTGTATTTCTATAAGAAGGAATAAGAAGATGCAATGACAACGTTATGTAACATGTCGATGTAACTTGAGAGACAAAATGTTAGGATTGGAAGCCATATCCTTGGCTTTCCGATAATGATTCTCATGGTATTGTTCAATTCCTGTTTAGCTGGTGAGTATGCATTTTACATCTCATGGGAGCAGTATGTTGCCATTGGATTCGCAAGGGTTAACGCAGTTCTTTCCATAGTGCTGCGACACTAGCTCTCTGCGAATAGTTTCCGACATTGTTCACCATTGCGCATTATGTTATCGCTACGATTAATTTTTCTCAGTGCAGTTATTTTCAAAATATATGTTCGATGATTTTTAAAACTGTGTCTCTTTAATCAGCAAGGTTCTGTTTATATCCCCTGTTTTAAAAACTTACCTAATTAAATTTACTGGAAGACAATTTTGAAATCAGAAGGATTTTTTTTTAAAGACAAACCTTATAAAATCATTGCATTTATAAATTTTATTTGCAAGCCTTCGATTGTTTTTTCACACTTGGATAAAATTTAAACAAAAATATAATTTATCGTCTGGTATAATTTACTTTGTAACCAAGTGAAAAAAAATTCTATAAATATTTTAAATTTGTAAGACTTGCTATACCAAGATACTTAAGATGTTTAATTTAATAAATGCTTCCTCCTATACTAACAAGGCCTAGAGTGGTCGACGAGTTCGCTTATCCTTATATAACAGCCGATAACCTGTACGCAAACATGCGTTGTAAATGCATACTGACTTACATGTAAGTCAGTAGATGCATACAAACTTACATAGAACTTTGTGCTTTGTGTGCTTGGCTGTTCTACTTTTAAAATAATTTACCAGGTAAAAATTTTTCTTCCCTACCATTTCTCCTTCCACCTATGTCCTGAGCTTATTTTTTCCCCCTCGAACTAGCCAGTGTGGTAACATATTAGAGGAAACTTCTCTGACCAACTCAGACGATAATAGTCTTGTTAGAAAAGGAACGAGTGACAGCGAATGACACTTCACTTTCGTGCACCATGCTGTCTTGATTGGTTTCATTTGCTGTTTGACAGAGTGTAGCACTCAGCACGTGTGGTAGCCTTCCCGTAAAGCTAAGAGGTCGCAGAGGTATTTTGGCCGACAAGGTGGAAGCTGCAATTCTCACTGTAAGAAATTCTACTTTTTTTTTTTTCATGATTATTCTGAAGATATAAAATTATTAGAGACTTATGGCAGATCACAGTGAGGTGGTCTTGCCGTCTTCGTATCCTCCCCTCTTGCTTCCTCCCTGTGCTTCCCAAGTTCATGCATTAATGGTGCTCCGGTGTAGACTTGCTCAGTAAAAGCTATCGATAAGTTTCAGAGATTATAAACCGACTAAGGCATGCAAGAGCCATATTTGGAAGGCATCGAATCAAATAATCATCTGTAAAAAAATTCTAACAAAATTAATTCATTTCCCATAATACGTTTTAGGATTTTTATAAACTATTCTTCAGTTTAGTATATATATTTTTACGAAAAAGTTTACGTTTAATTTTAAAACGCACCCTACTAGCAAGGATGTCTGAATAAAAAAATTTAAAAAAAAGATAAAAATAACTTTGACAAAAAAAGACACGTGAACTTCTAAAAATGTTTTTTTTTTCTTCTCACAGAACAAAGGATACTTGCCTGACATTTTTAAAGGAAATTATGATAAAAAAAACCGCATTCCTCTTACAAAGAAATTTTTTACGCCTCAACAAATAAATGTGGCTTCCTCGGCAAAGATTCATTTATGAAGGAATCAATGGTTGCACTAAAAACTTGTTAGGTGACCAGTCTAAAATTAGAATGTTTTCTAATCTGATTTCTTACTATGCCTTTAATGGGTAATCAATAAAACAAGCATTTTAAATGAGCTATTCAGCTGTGGCTAATCGACACACCTATATGTTAAGCGCCTTAATTACTACGCTCGTCCTACATCCCCAAATATCGACGTCACTCAAGCAATATTATGATGATATGGCCGTGCAAACCTAAGCCAGAGATAGCAAATAATTCATGTGTACAAAACTGATATTCGCCCTTTCCTCGATTTTTTTATGCATTAGCTAAGGCTTTTTAATGTGTATTTCTGCGTAGAAGTTGTGGGAAGTAATCTTGATATAATGTTTAATAAAGCAAAAATCAGCCTTCAAATTTAGAAACTCAAACAACGGATTATGTTGTCAGGCTTCGTTTCATTAATATATTTCGTAAATAACACGCAGTATTCGGAAGAAAGAATTATACTTTTTTATTTTTCGGCTTGATATTTAATACTTCTGTAAATCATAAAAACTTCATACTACCATAGTTGAAGTTCTCATTTAACAATGATCACATATAAAATAATTAATTAAATTCAAAAAGTAATATTATAGTGTGAAGTAAACAATTTATTGCTATAATCAGTGATCTAAAAGATAGCGATGTGTGAATTACTAACGCTAATTTACATGAGGATAAACAAGTATGGGCATTCTGCAACGCAATGGTATTCTTATGGTATTCTCAAAAGTATTATCACGTTCCTTAAGTGCTCTCACTGGTCATTCCAGATCCTATATAAAAAACGCAACAGATTTTCTTGAAAAAATCAAGGATATAAAAATTACAGATTCTGGAATATTAGTCAGTTTTGACAGCATTTCTATGTTCACAAATATCCCATTAACCGACACAGTCAATTCATTATATGAAGATTACCCTTCAGATATCACAAGGATATTCGAATATGTCATCACTCAGGTTATTTCAGTTGGAAAAACAAAATCTACAAACAAACAAATTGAAGGTACTGCCATGGGTAGCCCTCTGTCTCCACCTTTGGCAAACTACTATTTGAAACAATTCGAAGATACTATGTTCTCATCCATTCATCCTCAACCATCTCTTTGGTACCGTTACGTCGATGATGTTTGTGTTGTTTGGCCACACACTGAAGATGAACTTTCCACTTTTCTAAAACGAATAAATAACCTTCACCCACGCATCCAATTCACTATGGAAAAAGAAAACTCTGGTACTTTACCATTTTTGGACATCCTCCTTACTAGAACGTCTTCTGGTACCTTATCTACAAGCGTCTTTCGAAAACCCACTTTTACTGGCAGATACATTCACAAAAAGTCTGCGCACCACATGTCTCAAAAATTTGGCATTCTTAAATCTCTAATTCATAGAGCACATAAAGTTTGCTCTTCCCCAATAATCTTACAACAAGAACTTTCCATCATTAAAAAGTTAATGGAATCAAATGATTACAATTCCAATCAAATCCAACAGATACTTGACTCCAACAACTACAGTTTCTTCAACAGTCCGCAGAGTTCTATTCCGTACATTATAGGAATCTCAGAACCTACAGGTAGAATTCTGGAAAAGTATCAACCGATTCCAACATATATTCCTATCAACAAAATTTCTTCTTTATTACCTTCTACAAAGGATAAACTGCCTTCTCTATCTTTGGCTGGTGTTTACCAAATACCTTGCGAATGCGATGTCTCTTATTTTGGACAAACTGGCCGTTCTTTGGAAAAAAGAATAAAAGAACATCAATATTATATTGATTATAACAAACCTCTGAAGTCTGGTCTGGCACAGCACAGTATTGACTTTACTCATAGTGTCCAGTGGGATAAAGCAGTTCTCCTCCATAGATGCAGATTCAAATATGAACGCTTGTTCAAAGAAAGTTGTGAAACTATCTTACACCGACCGAATTTAAATAGAAATGATTGTATGTCTCTCTCAAAGGTCTGGGAGACTTTTATCTTATGTAAAAAACCATTTACCTAGCACGCGGTAACAATCGTATTTTTATAGGTGATCCGCCGAACGTTTGCTTGTATTCCATTCCTATTACTGTTACGGACACTGAAGATGTACTATTAATTTTAGTACGAAATATCTGTCTTTTTACTAATTAAAGATTTCACTGTGGTTTTTACGTGTTACTTTATTATTATTCTTATGGAGTGACAGGATTCATCACATCAACTGAACTTAGAGCTCTTTTCTCCTCCCCGCCCTTCTGCAGATAGTTCTTTTTTCTTTTTTGTAACATTTATTTTCTATATATTGCAATTTTATTTGATAATAGACGACTACGATGCAACATTTCCACCACCATAATAGGTTGCACTTTTACTAGCAATGCACTACTGCTTACGCCAAATAAATAAATAAATATATCATGTTCTGAAATTTTGCCACTAAATGTAGTTCGAGCTATGCCAATCTTGAAATGATTGAACCGGCTTTAGTAAAGATCCCAAATTTTATTAAAATCTAATCTATTAGAGGGAGCAGAGTCGTTATATGGGCATATACGAACAAAAACCCCGCATCTAAGATACACACACACACATACTATTTGGAAAATACACATGAAAACAAGAGTTCGCGTATCTATGAAATATACAATTTTAAAGATAATTAATGTTTAATTTAATTAATGATTAATTAAAGTTTATTATATTAATGGAATGACAAGTTAATTATAAATTTCATGGTATATGGTAGAAGATGAAAGTTGGAATTATGTGGTCCATTCTTGAGAATGGACCACATAATTCCAATTTTAATATTGAATTATATTTTACGTTGGAATTTATATAATTTAACTGTCTAGGGAAAGTGTTGTGGAATGGGGAGTTGAACTAAGGGGATGGAGGTCTCACTCGAGTAGATGGAATTTATCTGAAGATATTTACTGAGATGTATGAGCATTGGGTGGTGCAAAAATCCGAGAGTGAATTACCAAATAACGAAACAGGGACATCGAAAAGAAGGAGAAAGAAAGGGGAGAGATGAAGGATAGTAGAGTACTCAACATGTTTTCCGGGTTAAAAAATAAGATATAACCAAGCTATGACGTTATTGGGAAGGCAAGTGAAATAGATTGTTATAGTAACGGGCCGAATTATTCGAGTAGCGAATGCTTTTCTCTGAGGCGTGGTGAGAACAACTTCTCAGTAAATGGAGAGGAGAGCAAAAGATTACGAATGTGCTACCAAAATACGACAGCAGTGAGTTAAAAAGAAGAGCGATTAATATTCCATATGGTATGATGCATAGGGGTTGCGTAAGAAATACTGCAAAGGAAGATCAATATTCATATTATGAATACCTGGGATGAGTTAGTAGGGGGAAGGGAGGAAAGAAGTGTATTTAGAGTGGTGCTTACATTTAAATTATTTGGAGTTTGATGCTTAGAGCACGAATGCCGAATAATAATAAAGGAGACAGCGAACGAGATGAGACTGAGAAGTGGAAATTGTTAGAGAGTCAATAGATGAGATTCTCTGCAGATAATATACAAGTCAGTGAACAGCATAAATGTTGGAAACGAATTTTGCCAGAAAAAAAAAACACTTGTGCACGAAGTGCATTCCTAAGAAGATTGAGAATAGCTTAATCAGTATTAGTAACTAGTGCAGTAGTAAAGCATTACCCCCCCCCTCCCCCGACAACAACTATTACTTCATGTTAGTGCAAATAACTGATGTTGTGGGGAGGATAAGGTTTGAGTATTACACATTTGTACCCATCTTATTACTGATAGCTATAAAACAAGTCGTACTGGGAATCCGAAGTACAGGATTAATCTCACGTGTACGGACACAAATACCAGAAAACTGAGGGGAAAAAAGCTAGGGAAAACGGTGACATTAATTTAATTTCCAGAGAATATTCATAAGTGAGATTGAGATTATAGAAAATGATAGCATCAGTATTTTTCTGGTTAGATAAGAAAGAGAAAAGGAGTGGGGCTTGTTTAATGATAGAAGTTTTATTCGCTGAGAATTATTGGTGTCTTGTATAGTCCGAAAGTTGAGGAGAGAGAAGAAACTTTAACATTGGATTTGAAGATCTGTAGATTGCAGGAAATTCAATGTCAAGATGTTTATTATTCTTTCTTCTCATCTTTCGGCCTGTCCATGATATCAGTAATGGAAGATTATTCTAAAGACAGAAGTAGAAGGAATGAACGAAGAGGAAGACGGTTTGTTCTGTGCATTTTGGAGTTCAATTCTGAAAGAGTGTTAATGAGCTGCTGCCGTTTTTTTTTTATTTTTAGAGAGAGAGAGAGAAAATGAAAATGAGAAAGAGAACGTGGTGAATCATCGATGCCAATTCTGATGAATAGTGATCTTGGAAATATTTATAGAAAATGCAAGAAGCAGAAATTGGACGTCTGTGTGCAAGAAAGTGGAGTGAACTGGTGGGAGACGGTCATTAATTATACTCGCTGCTTCCTTTTGTACCGAGCCAAGTATGTTTAGAGGACTTAAGGATGTCACTCCAAATGTGAGAAAAATATTCAGGGGTTAGACGGACTTCCGATTTGTATTTGCAGCTGCTAAAGGATGAGTAACGCCTTGAGCCTTAATTATCTCTAAAGCTTAATTTTTTTTATGCCGAGGAGGCGTGCCATGAAAGATTAGAAATTAAAGTTATTAATTAACTTTAATTACTAACTGTATAGCGAGCAAGAAAATTAAGATGACAACATTGGTGCTCAGTTTCCAACAACCCAGTTTGTATAACAGAACACGATCCATATTACACAAATTATCCCATTCCAAACAAGAAAACGAAAATACGCATACAAGGAGATATACAAATATTTACCGATTAAAGACACTGATATATTTCGAGAAAAAACGATGAGACTCGAATAGATATAATCTCATATGAGATTAGTACACGAAGGTAATTCGAAAATTTCTGCACTGAGTTCTTGTAGTTAATCAAACATTTAATTATCAAATTATACTTACAGGTCTTTAATATGATTTTCACTTTGCTGTATCACTGATGGCCAACATTTGACAAATGTTTATATTTTGTCAACGGACTTTGTAGTCTGTGGAAATGCAGTTTGCTTCCACAGCGCTAGGCCTCCAGAAGAAAGATTGCTTTAAGTTCGAGTCTAGTCGCCGACTATAGGAACGCTATCTCAGTTTTTGCAGCCATTTCCTGAATTAGTAGATGTTTGGCACAGGCAAATACTTTTTTCCTCCAGAAAATTCGGAATTTTAACCCTGCAACTCGAAAAAATCGACAGTAGAATTCCTACTATTTCAGACAATCCTTACAGAGCGTTAGAGTCCGAGATGGGAAATTGTCTGTTATTACTCTCCACCCGAATGCTTATGAAAATCATTAATAGCCTTGGGCGAGCTGTCAGTGATGGCTAAGTGTGGAATTGGATTTCCGCAGTCTTCACAAAGCTAGTTAGGGCGATACGGCCTCTTACGTATTGCGGGATAAAGGCGTTAGCAGTTTAGTCACTTTAGACCATGGGTTGGCAAACTTTTTAGACCATTGACCCCTTCATGGATTCCTTGATCCCTCATCGACTTCCATCATGTTAAATAAAGGAATAAATGTTATCAGTAATAAATTTCTCAATTTAAAAATAATAATTCCTTCGCCCTTTTACTTCATTACTGCTTCTCGATAAGAAATATTTAAAGAAATTTAAAGAAAATACTTAATTTATAAAGAACACTAAAAATTGAAACCCCCTTTTGATCCCTAGACATTTATCGACCTTTGGATAGCCACATCGACCCCTAGGGTTCGATATCGACCACTTTGCAGACCCCTGCTTTAGACTAAAGGTGAGTTAGCAGGTCTCATACACAGGTAGAGGGTTTTTTTTTTTTTCCAGGAAACTCGAGTTTTTCGTCCCTCAGAACAGAGAAACCGGCCTCGTGAATACACGTGGATCTACAATCATAAATACATACTTAATCTCTCATTAGGAGGTCTCAGCCAGTCCTAAGGGACGGTGGAGGGAAGGGGAAACCCCACACGAATAAATAAATAAAGTGAAAAACGAAACGATGACATTAGTATGATCTGAATAACCAAACGGAGAGTGCTAACCTATCAGAAGGAAACAGGTAAAGAAAATGTCCAGCGTGCTGAGTGAACTGTAATAAATTATTGTTATTATTATTATGTGACACCTCCAGGGAGTCCAAAGACTCATCGAGGGAAAGTGTGCCAACAGCATCGAACGATTTACCCCTTCCAACTACTAACCGCGCTGAAACTTGCTTAACTTTTTGCGTGAGCCATTAGCAGCAGAGGCTCTACCAATCGACCAACCTTTGCTGGCTTCTTCGGTATTCCGATGGATGGGCAGTGTTAGATCATTACTAATAGCAACCAACCAGCTGTTGAAAATCGCGCCACGTGCATGGATTTGTGAACGTCTTTAGGTGAGATGAATTTCATCGCACGGTGTGTGAGACCACCGCCTCGCTTATTGGAGGCCTGAAGTGGTTTAAAAAGTTCCATGTTTGGTCTCTAGAGCAGGGTTCCCAGAATTTGTAATAAATAAATAAATAAATAGTAAATTATATATATATATTTTTTAAATCTTAGTCATTCTATGGTATTAATACAGTATAGATTTGCAACATTTTGTGAGCAGGAGCCACAAAAAATGATAAATGAAGAATTAAAAAAAAACTCTTGGTGCCTCTTACTACTTGATAATGGAGCGAGAGAAAGGAAGCAATCTTGGTATCTCTCTATCAGTATAATTCGATTGCTTCCCCCCCCCCCCCTTCCAAAAAAGTAAACTCAGTCAAGAACCGCGCGCACTCTTTATGGCCAACACAAACCCAATTGAAAACATCATTCAAAACAGATATAATCTATTTATACTTCTGACATTGAACACTTCGGAAGACGGCAAACACATCTCGAATTGCCCATTTTACACAGCGACAATAGGAAGTATAAAGAAGCATTGATAGCTCACCCCGCGAGGCATTGCTTAATAACGCTTGAGACTGATATAGGCTTAAAATTCTGATTGAAATTGCCATTAACAACTTCATTGTTTATGGCAATTTCGAACAGAATTTTATGTCAGAGTTATACTTACAATATAAAATATTCACACCTACGCCGCAGACGGTTAAAAAAATAATAATAATAAAATCAGGTGAATTGGTATTATGTCCTTCATTTTCAACTAACACTGAATACTCTAGAAGTGTTGAAAATTACTGCTAACAATTAGAATAGTTAACATAATTCGCACAAAAAAAATCTTTGTGAGTTAGAAACACAGATAAACGGCACTGACACGCACAAGGTCGCCTTGTTCTAATTCGGAGGTCTTCGTTGTGTGTATTACAAAAATATACTTTTCGTAATCACATAATAGTAACCTTCGTTATTCAGTTATCACGATATTGCACACCGAATCAATTTCAAACATAATTTTGTTACTAAAATCCCCACGCCTGACTTCGTTTTATTTTGTTAAATCAGAATTTATAGTTTTAATAAAATATGCATTAATTTAATTAAAGTAAATAGAAATAAACAAAAGAGAGGCTACGAATGTCATCACAAGTAATTTGGTTGGGATTTCATTTCACCTGAAGAGGGGTTTCAGCATGATAGTTCACTTATCAATCAACATAATCATTATCCCTGTTAGTAAAAATGACTTTTTGTTTTTAGAATAAAATGAAGGGTTTTAATTAAAAATTAATCTGTTTTCTTAGAAAATTCAATGTAATATATATCGCTGGTATTTGTATACATTTAATGTTATATTATTAATGATAGAATATATATTTTGCGCATTGTACATTAATAATAATAATAATAATAATAATAGTGAATTGAATGAATAGGTAATTGATAAATTGATAGTACCTTTGAAGAGGGACGAACTTGTTTAATTTGAGTGCTAACTCTGGCACATTGCCAAAGGAAAGGAGACAGTAACGGGGATAAAATACGAAGGGTAGGTTATTTTTCGAGAAGACAGAGATGATAGCAAAGGGGAAGGAGTATTATTGATGATAGCAAAAGAATTAAGTTCAGTAAAATAAAGGTTCGGGAAAAGGAGACAGGAGCTGTAAGGCTATTTGTTGTGGAGTAGAAGCTACAAAATATATGGGGTAGGTGTTGTTGCAAACCTGGGTTACGGAGGAAAAGGTTGGGAAACTTTAATTTGGAGAATATGGACGGGAAGGAAGGAAGGAATACTGTGGGATAGGAAAGAAAGAGAATTTATAGAGTTGCTAAGAGATAATTATCTTCGACAATACGTAAAAAAAAGGCAATCAGGTATCAAGAATTTCGGATCTGATGATGACATAATAAAATTGCTCTGATATAGCATCATACAAAATGATAATTGTGAAAATATAAGAAGTTAGGAAAACATAGAGGGCAGTTTGAAGGAGGCAATACGATGGCGTGAACAACGTAAGGGAAAACGTGAATAGCGCATAGAAAAGTTGTATATTATCGATATTATGGATAGTTTTTGTTGATGCTGCAAACGTAGCAAGAAAGAGAAGAAATAACGCTGATCAAGTGTCACTTAATAATGGGATAGCTTAGAATAATGAATACTAGCTTAATTTGTAATAGTATAAGGTTTTACATTATTAAGTTATGGAAGGCAGTGTGTTGTATTGGCTGGGTTTCAAGAGAATGAGAAGGATAGCAATCTAAGTTATGTATGGAACAGGGACTTGGAGTTCAGGGGACGTAATGCGAACGGGAGAAAGACAACGTAAAGGATAACTGCCGTGCTTGGAAGGACACTGACGAGAAATAATAAGCTTATTGTTTCTATTTTTAATATCTAACCACATCAGAAAAAGTGTACTCTGTCGTTTGGTTTTCAAAGAGATATGAGAGAGAGAGAGAGAGAGGTAGTGTACAGAGGTGGATAACTGAGATGATATCAGGACTATGAAATGCTCAATACGAGGATTAATTAAAACAGCGTGCATTTCAGTTTGACGAATAGGAAGAAAACTGAAGGGCAGGGGGCGGGGTATACGATAGAGATAATAAGTGTGTGAAGGCAGTTTACAGGATACGTTACAGGCGAATTTTTTTTCTTTTTTCGATATATAGTAGGAGGGGAAAGAACGAGGAATTAGACTTGGAAGTTGACTAACAGCATAATTAGCAAGGGATTTAGGGTGGGTTCTTTTCTCACAACGACTGGTGAGAGGGGCGGGATAATTTTCCCAGAGAGATGTGATGAGTGTACTGATGGAATTACCTAAAAAAGAGAAATAGGACAGCCACCGTTTGAGATCGAAATTAACACACACACACACACACACACACACACACACACACACACACACACACACACACACACACACACACACACACACACACACACACACACACACACACACATTATTTATTATATATTAAAGATACCAAGCTATTTTAAACCTGTTTTAATCCATTTCCCAAGTAAGCAAACAGACAAGTAAGTCAAGTTTGCGCCTGCAAGTGGTGCTAAGACTTGCACTACTTGCGGGTCACCCAGATTTGCACTACTTGCAGGCGCAAACGTGGATTAAAACCAGGTTTAAAATAGCTTGGTATCTTTAATGTATAATAAATAATATATATATATATATGTCCCATTCTCAGGCGCTCACATTGGTGAGTATGGGCATGGCAAACTCGAGATACCCAAGCTAGACCTGATCTTATTTCGTACAATATATACTTGGTATATCGTATCTGGAGACTGGTCTTCTACTCGCTCTTACTTCCTCCCCCCCCATGCTATTAGAGCAATTCGAGGACGAGGGGATGACTCTTTCTTCTCAAACTGTAGGTTCCACTATCTACTAAAAAAAGGCAAGCCATGTTGTCTTAAGGTGGCAGCCCCATCGTCACTTGACATAGGGAAACACATAATACTTTCAAGTCTCAACGAAATTCAAACCGGACTGAAAACATGGGAAACGACTGCAAACTAAAAAAGATTAAGAAACTTTGGAAAAAGAAAAACGTGGTGAAATATGCTACATGGAACATTAGAAGCACAGCACGTAAAGAAGAAGAATTAGATAAAATTTTAAAGGATGAAAATATAGAAATTGCAGTTCTTACAGAAACAAAAAAGAAACTTAAAGGAACAAAAGAAACAACTAAGTACAATATCATATAGAGTGGAGTGGACAAAGAAATACATGCAAAAGCTGGTGTAATGATTTGGATCCATAAATCAATTAAAGCAAAAATAATTCATTACACATACTGGAATGAAAGAATATTAGAAGTGCGATTAAAATTAAATAAAGAAAATTATTTAACAGTTGTTGGAGTGTATGCCCCTGAAGGAGGAAAAGAAGAAGAAAATGATTACTTTTACAAAGAGTTACAAGGAATATATGAAAAATTAAATAAAACAGACCACATAATTATAGCAGGAGATCTTAATGCCAGAATAGGAATAAAACAAATTAACAATAATATACAAACATTGGAGAACCAACAGTAAACAAAATTGGAAAGCGACTAATTGATTATACAATATATATAATAATTTTAAAATAATGAATACATTTTACAAACATAAAAATATACATAAATATACGTGGTGTGCAAGAGGACAAAAATCAATAATAGACTACTTTATAGCAAATGAAAAAGCAGCAAACCTCTTCCTAGACATTAAAGTTAGAAGAGGGCTAGAAATTGACACGGATCACTATTTAGTACAGGCAAAACTAAGATTTCCGCCAAACTGGCTACAGAAAATACAAAAAATACCTCTCGTCAGCAGGAGACAGACCCAGACGTGGAGATGCTAAGGCAGAAGCAATAGGAGAGGTCATATTTACCTATAGGAGTTGCCAACCGGTCACTATCCAGACCGGTTTCAACCTTTATTGAGGTAAATTCAACCTTTATTGAGGACTTACCTCAGTCGTGAAGATATTTTCAGGCGCAAACTTTGTTTGCTTACACTTGGATAAAGGATTAAACTAAATTTATTATTGTCTGACCAAGTGAAAAATAAACTTCCAACATCTTTCTCTAAATCCAGAGTAATTCAATAATAAGGTGGTACACCTGTTGGCAACTCCTATAGGTAAATATGACCTCTCCTATTGCTTCTGCCTTAGTATCTACACGTTTGGGTCTGCCTCCCACTGACGAGACCTCAATAAAGGTCGAAACCGGTCTAGGTAGTGGCCCTTCCCTTAGTGCACAGCAGTATACATGTCCGCAAGGAGATGTGCTTTGAATTATGGGATTTTATATTATATACTTCGTTTTAATCCTTTTCCCAAGTAAGAAAAACAAAGTTTTTCGCGTGAAATATATTCACGTCTGAGCCACTTGCCTTAGTATGTATCCCATAATGCAACGCACCCCCCTCCCCTTCCCTTTCAGGCGTGTATAATGAGTTTCCCGGGTCTGGCTTCCCCTGAAGAGACCTCAATAAAGGTCGAAACCGGTCTGGGTAGTGACCCTTCCCATTATGCATTGCATTATACACGCCTCAAAGGGGGTATGCTTTGCATTATGGGATAGATACTAAGACAAGTGATATGAATTCATTAGCTCATTTGCCTCTACTTCTATGTACAAGTAGCTCAGACGTGAATATATTTCACGCGCAAAACTTTGTTTTGCTAAATTGGGAAAAGGATTGAAACCAAGTATAAAATTTCTTGGTATCTTTAACGTATAATACACCCACAAAGTAAAAAGATTTCTTGTTCCCATAATAATAGGTGCTTTAGGCGCCATCCCTAAAACATTAAAAAAAATCTAGAAGCACTCGAGTTAGATGGATTAAAAAACTTTAAAAAATTTGATGAATAATATATATATATATGTATATCTTGTTGATAATATATCTTGATAGTGTATTTCAAATAGTAAGAGTTACCGTAGCCAAGTCAGTAATGACGAAGTCTTTGGTCGGAAAGACGTGGGTTCGATCCCTGTCAGTGTCTTGAGGAACATTTATCTGGTCTCTTTCGACTAAAGGTGAATTAACCGGTCTCATACGGAGGTAGGGTTTTTATTTTTTTTTCACCCGGTGACTCGGGTTTTTCGTCCCCCAGAATAGGCAAACCATCCCGTGAACACACGCAACTACAAAGGGCACACCCGGAGGCATAGGGCTAACCACCCTTATTCTCGAAGCGGTCAAGGTTTCAAATCGTAATAGGCCATGCCTAATACGATGATTCCTTAAGGGGCCACTAGGACCTAATACGAAATGATCTTGAGTGGTCGCTCTTGATATCTCCAAGACTTTAGATAAGATCTGTTAAGTAAGTTCTTCTCTTTTGATTTCTCCCGTGATGGTTTCTGCAACTGAATTAATAGCTTTCTGACTGAACGCACGCTGAGCGTGATGGGTGAGAGCTTCTAACTCCGCAACTAATGATCAGGACTCTGCACTCTTCCCGGTCTCTTCCTACCACATACCAATGACTTACTCCAGTTGACTACAAACCCAATACACAGGTTTGCTGATGACGATAGACTACACTCCTCTTCCTCATTCGATAAATCATGTGCTTCACAAAACACAACAACCTTGAATAACCATGTCTACTACTACCCTAAATTCTGATCCAAATCATTCTTCGCCGGGGTTCGGACAACTTTTTCTGTTTTAATGCTAGCAAACCACAGTTCCTCATCTCCCACACACACACACACACACACACAAAAAAAAAGAACCATATTCTTGCACTCTTAATCTCGACAATACCAAAATCTTTTACATGACGAAACTTACTAATCAAAAGCACTAATAAAAGTCGATATACAGGCTTTTGGGTCGAGTCCGTTTCGTTGAAGGAGGGCAAGCCAAGGCAACTCCGATTCGGACGGTTGTATTCTCGCAAGATGCCTGGTCGTTTTTGAGATATTTTAAGTTCTATTTTAATTTATTTAGCTATAAAATAATAAAAATTTTAATATCATCTTCTTTTAAAACTGAAGGATTTTGCGCTCTTTATTCAATTGAAATGGAAGAGTTGTCAGTGCGATAAATTCGAAACTAGGCTGTAAAATGATGGTGGTGGTTTGTAACACGAATGTTCACAACTTTCAAGAAGAGTGGCGTAACTATAAGGTCGGATGAATATTGTTTATAGAAGCGTCGGTAATAAATAAGTGCAGCAGGAATAGAACGTTTGCGTGATGCAGAGTAGAATGAATCAGGGGAACTGTTAATCCGTCTGACTGCTGGTCAGCTGATCTAGTCTTTTTTTAAGAATTTTTCCTCCATTGCTGGACGGATTTGGGACCTAGAGAGCATAAACATTTCCTTACGAGAGAGCTAACTTTTGGAGTGGAAGAAGAAACTCAGCTTTTTGGAATCTGAGAGAGCTTTGGGAAAATAACATTTTTCCTTTAAAAATTATATTTCATCCATTTTGAAATTCAAATAAAATTTGTGGGAAAGATTACTGGTTTGAATGGATGTGCGATTTTTATGTTTATAAGAAAGGATCATAGGTTAAGTGTGTTTAAGAGTTTGAGTTTAAGAGAAAGTATAACAGCTGAATGTCTCTGATGATATGATCAAGAAACACTGCAAGAAATGGATGTTGGAATGAATGAAACTCATTTTACTAGTGCTGGCATGCAAATTAACAGCGCAAAAGCAAAATAAAAATAAAATATTGATTTAAATACTAAACATTTCTTTCAAGGAATTATAGTCTAAAAATGATCAAGTGTTTTACTTATCCCATTAGAAGAATCGGTATCTTCTAGTAAAATCTTGACCGTTAGCCAGCACTGATTTCGTGCTGTGTATTATTGTTTCCATAACACGATTTCTGTTTCTATAACTAACCTACGTGGCTTTAAACTTGACATAAAAAAAATCACTTTCCTGAGGCTATTCTAAATAATATTTGATAACGTAAAGAACGCACAAAGCCCAGAAGGTGAACTCATCTTTGAAGTCCCCACTAAGTGGCGGATAACCATCGGTCATTCTCAGTGACTTCCTAGAAGCCACGATTGGTAAACGCGGCGACATTTTGCTGCATTAATTAGGGTGAATTAGAAATGCATATTTCTGTCATATCTGAATGAAAATGTTTTTATTTGCGGAATTTCATTTTTCTCTAAATCTTTTTTATTTATTTTCGAATTCTGATTAAACTGAAAAAAAAAATAAATAAATTCACTTCTTAGTTACTTATAAGTCTGTTCGTTCTGACAACAGACATTCATTTTCCGGCCCGTCTTCCTCTCTTCCTTCTCAATGGAAAAATTATTTTCATGGGAAAAGTTTAGATTTCTGATTGTGCTAAGGGCTGCTCTGTTTCCATCTAGATTCCACTATTCCTTATTCCACACCTGTTGCTTAAATCGAAAGTCTCTTCCTTCAAACTACTTTTCACACATCTTAGAATGTGACCTCAGAAATTCCTAATTACTCGCAGCAGAGGAAATTGATTAATGCGCTGTTTCTCTGGATTTGTTCTTTCCGCTCAGACAGATGTTCACTTTCTATTGGATGATTTTTCTACGGACGTCGTTTGTTACTGTTTCAGAATTAACATTAATAATCCCATTCCCCCGACTCTCTCTATCTTAAATCCGTTAACATATGTGAAGCGATTAACCACAACACAGTCACAATCCAGAAATAAAATATACCCTTCTTTCAATTTGTTCATTTTCCCTGCTGCTTTCCCATGGAATAAATCCTTACATTTTCTTCTTTTCTTCTTGGTCTTGACCCATGCGCATCGTTGCTGTACTGCAAGTTTAGAAGTCTCACGCATTATATTTCATTTTCATACAGCATAATGTTTTAAAGATTTTTTTGGAACTTAGTTCTTCCCAAAATTCTGTAGAATATGTTTGCTCCAACGTGTATATTCACCTTTTTTTATGTAAAATTCTTTAGGTTCGCTCTATTACTATTAATTTTTTTTCTTACATGAAATATTGTTACAAGGGATCATTTAAAGAAATTGAAACATGATAAATACTATGAGATCCATAGCTTAAAGATTAAAAACCGTCTAAAAAAAGAGCACTTGAGGGTATTTTTTAGATTTAAAATAAAAAATTAATTAAGGAAAATCCACTTTGGTACTCGATGACCGATTGTTTCATGAAAATGTGTAGACAAGATTGCGAAAGCGCCTAAATAAAGGAGAAAGTAAATATTCAAAAATAAAAAAAAAGTCAGAAAATACAGGAAAGAGTGTGAATATGCAAGAGCCAACAGTCCCCCCGTTACTGTCTTCTGCAACGATGATGTCTTGTCTTGTCTTTAGAAAGACTTGGGTTCGAATCCCACTAGTTCGCGAGAAACCTTATAAAAGTTTGTACGACCTGAAGGTTTTTATAAGATTTTTTTCTAATGAAGAAGAGCTATCAGATTTCATAAGGAGTTAAAAGAATACTTCCTCCGGGAAACTAGGATTAGGATTTTTCATCCCACAAAACTGGTAAACCGGCTAACGATACACTTTTACATGGAAATCAGTTTCGCCGCTCGCTCGCTATGAGACCACCACCACCACCCACTCGTTTATTGTAGATCTGCAGTGGCCAAAAATTTCAGATTATCTAATTCATAGTCCATCCACAAGATCAATGCACGATAGGATTACTGCCCTTTGTGCGTGCGTGCGTGCGTGCGTACGTGTGTGTGTGTGTGTGTGTGTGTGTGTGTGTGTGTGTGTGTGTGTGTGTGTGTGTGTGTGTGTGTGTGTGTGTGTGTGTGTGTGTGTGTGTGTGTGTGTGTGTGTGTGTGTGTGTGTGTGTGTGTGTGTGTGTGTGAGAGAGAGAGAGAGAGAGAGAGATTTAGAAAAACTTAACAGAATACACTGACTGCATAGTCCAAGTTGGCCATGATTTCATACCGCGTCCCACTCCGAGACGTATTCTGTTATAAAGGCGACAGTAATAATCATAATAGTAAATTGATTTTTTTTTTTTTGCATTTCAAAATATTATGTTTATAAGCATGAAAAATTAAGCAATTCTTCACCTTCAGCTCCTAAACTGAAATCATCCTAAAAATGGCGCCCTAAAAGTATTCGATCTGATTTTTTACGAAGGATTCAACTTACAATTAGTTTATTTTGGAGAATCTTTTTGGTCGCGGTTTGTTTCACCATTCTAGATTCTTTGCGGTTTCACCAAAGAAACCGCAAAGAATTGTACTTGCTTGTTCGTCATTCGTATAAATTCAAATATAATGCTCCATCTGGAAATATTAAATAATCATAAATATTTGCATTCCTTGAAGTTTTTGAACTCGGAATTTTGAAGATCGAATAATATTTTTACAGAAAATTACTTGCCGAAAATGTCTTAATGGAATTTATGATGTACCGAATTTAAGATGAATTACAATTTGACTGCAACGCATCTTTACTTGAGCCTTCAAGGACGTTTTTTTTCTTTTTAAGTTGTGTCGAATTGCCATTTTCTGTTATTATCATTCCTGTATGTAATTCCATTTATTTTTGCATTTCTAAGAACCAGCTGCACGAAAGTACATAAAAAGGAAAGAGAAAAGAAGAGATGTGTGAGATTGCCATAGCAAAAATGTCCTGCAGTGAATAATATCTGTCATTTTTTTCATCGTTTTTTGGCTTTTTTTCTTTCCTACCTTCAAGCCTCATTTGTTTAATATCTTCGACAGTTTTCCACGTTTTCATAGAATTTCTGATATCCTCCGTCAACCAACATTTATCAAACACGTTATCTCTCCCACTCGCTCACTCATGTAAGCAGACAGACATACACACACCCTGACAGTTCTTCCACAGTTGCCTTTTTGCTCTCTCCGCTATTCCAGTGCTGCCCCCTAGGCTGCAACAGTTGGATGACACTATGTGAGGTTGCCGGACATCTACCGCACGCATTCATTCCTTGCATTCTACACGCGCTCCATGCGCGAAGTTACTGAAGCTACCGCCAAAGTTGTCCTGAGATACGAACTGTAACGCGCTACATACGCACGTGATAGCAGAGTAACTCAATCTGAGAAACGATGTCTCTGCCGTCCTCCAATTCTCTCCCGGACAAGTGCTCCCTCACGGCTGAACTGCACGAGGATAAAGTTCGGAACACTTTATCAGGGAGCTCGGTTTCGAACACCATCATTGCGGGATCACCCAAGGCGACGACACTGACGATCCTAACTAGCGACGGAAGGGAGACATGGGACAAGAAAATCGAGTTCCTGTTAGCAGTAATTGGGTTTGCTGTGGACCTTGGAAACGTCTGGAGGTTCCCTTTCATCTGCTACCGGAATGGTGGAGGTGGGTGGTCACTTACAATGTGGAATATTTGGCTTGTTTTTATCGTGGGATTTTTGCTTCCACCCTGTTTTTGAAATGTATAATTATCCAGTTTTTTAGTTTATCAGGAATAAAAACGGACATTAGGACGGTTATAACTAAATTTATGCAATTATTACTAAAAAAAAGTAGATACTGAAATATAATTTTTAATTATATAAATCAGGGGAATAGCCTGACTTCTGCATAAAGAAGCCGTAAATATCGGCAGACGACTGACGTAATTCTTATGATTATCGGTATTTACTACATAAAAGTTTTATTTTATGCGACGTCTAGATTCATAAGTCCTTTCTCTGCCCGATGTGCTTGAGCTGTCATATTTCGTAATTCCTTCGGATTATAAATATAATACGCTGTGTAAAACCTGGATTACGTCATATCCGCCAGATTTTAATAAAACTCTTCTAACAGGTCTTTTAAAATTGTGCTTAGTTCATCATTCAAAGCACAGATTCAATGCTTAAAATACGGACTTAATTGCCAAGTAAAGTCGCTGAAGTCATCGGTTTTGATGAAAAGATTACGAAAATCTGCTAGATGATTTTCACCTAGATGAAAACATCCGACCGATTTGAGTAACTGAAACGATCAAATAAATGTTTCGAATCGGGGGCGAATGGAAGGAGTTTGGAAGTTATTTCTGATGCAGTGACTGCTTGGAAAAAGCGTTGCTAGAAAATGATGCATCGTTTTCAGACTTTTTTTAAAAAAAGTAATAAAGTAATATTTCGAATGAACTGGACGAGAAATAACTCGAACTGTTTAAGAAAGCAAATAATAAAAGACAAAATAATACTAATAAATTATTTTTCTGTCTCCAGTTATTAATTCTGCGACAAAGAACTCAGTCAGAAAGAAAAAATTAAATAAGTATTTTAGGCTTAATTTAGTTAAGCGTTTTCTCAAACATTCTTCGAAATGAAAAGAAATACGTAAATAGTTAAATACGTTGAATTTCAGAAAGTGATTTCTTAAAAGTATATCAAGGAAGTTGCGGCTCATTTGATTAGTATTAACGTGGACAATACCTTTATTAGAGCAATGATAACACATCCGTTTTATATCTTTATCCTCTTTTCCGTAAGCAAGACACTTCTGAGGTCACTAGTCTCTATTTGCCTGTATGTCTGTCTGTCTTCATTCTCCTTTTCAACTGAAAGCGAATTTGCCGGTTTCATACAGGGATGGAGAGTTTTAATCCCACAAAACAGGAAAACCCAAAGGAGCAAATGCAAAATTCACTGATTTTATAGCCCCTTAGTTGTTTTTGTCGTAAATCCAAAACATACACACACATACATTCTCTCAGACAATCCATCCTTCACCAAAATAAATATAGGGACAAGAGGATTCACGATGCATTGCGCAAATTCTAAGGGACTGAAGTATTTCATTTTTTTTTTTTTTTTACTTTTTTATGACATTTGAAAGTGTTTATTATTTGTATTTTTTAAAAAGTTTTATAATAAATTTAGCTAAGGAAACAGTATTGACTTATGATATAGAAATCCACGAAAAGCAGTTGAATAAGATAATCAGATATATTTCTTAAACTTATTTTCAGCGCATAGTAGCAGATTGCAGAGTACTTATTTCGAAAGCTTTAAGATTTTCAAAAGAAAAAGGAAAGAAAAAGAAAAATAATTTTCATTTATTTGCATTCTACTGAGAAGAATGGTGAACGCTTTCACGTAATTGTATTGCTAAAGCTCTCAACCTTGTTCTCGTAGAACAGTTTCTTTGAGAGAATGGAGAAAACCTCACTCCGGAAAGTTTATTGCAAAATCGGACGCCCTTTGTCTGTATTTGTGCTTAGATGCTCTGTGGGAATGAGGGAAATTGTAGTTGCCCTTAATTAAATTATCCGAGTGACAACTGAGATCATAGGATCACAGTGTCACACTTGAATATACACCACCCTGTGTTCTCAGGAAGACATGTTTCTTTGATCAAAGAGGGCAAACTAGTTCTCCCGAGAAATCCCAGGTGAAGTTCTTTATATGTCAATAGGAACTAACCTTAAAATTTAGACCTGATTGAGGTTTAAAGGATTGAATAAATTGAAGTTTAAGATTTTTTCTCAGGGATCATGAAAACAATTTAAATTAAAGAAGGGCTGTAAAGAAATGCACTTAAGGCCCACGACTTTCCCAAAGACTAAACCATATTATGATGAAAATCCAAACGGCTATTTTTTCTGGCGAGGTTGATAATGCCTTTCTGGCATTCGTATAGCGAAGGTATGTAAGTTTTTACTTAAACTTTGATATTAACTAGGTCTAGCTGCTCACTGATGAGACCTCAAAAAAGGTTGAAACCGGTCTGGGTAGTGACCTCTCCTCATAATGTAAAGCAGTTCTACAACTCCTAGGAGCTGTGTGTTTTTACATTATGAGAAAATATCAAGGATAGTGGGGGATCTTACTTCACCTTTGCAACGAGTTGCCGTGGTGTGGCACTACCAAGTGGTCACTTACGCTTGGATCCGCCGACAGTTCGTCGGCATGAAACGTTTAGATCGTAGTTTTCGATCTTAGTTTCACATACTGGCTAAAAAACAACAAGGGGATTTTTATCCCCTTTACTTAAACCACATTATCTTAAAATTACGGTTGCGGTTAAAATTGTGGCTTTCGTCACCATAATTTAAAACAAGGTGGTTATCCTTATGCCTAAAATATATGTGTTCTTCTGTGTAAATTGCGTATGTTCTCCTAGCCGGTTTGCGGAATGAAAAAAATCGAGGGAAAAATCATGCCACCTCTATTTGAGAAGCTGACTCACCTTCAAAAGCTTGTATGACGATTCTTCACGTCATAGGATTGTTCTTTCCTTCCAAACAGCCTAGCCAAAACCGATTGAACTACAAAGGCTCATTTAAGATAATATTAATAATATAAATATTATTTTACACTTACTTTAATCACCATATTCATATATAAATGATTAAGAATATTTAATCGTCTATGCTTTAATATGAAGACAGGGATCTTTCTAGACCATTTTCTGAAGATGATGAACTGATTTCATTGGAAGTAGCATTATACGAAAGCAATGATGGCCCGCGTGCCATAAAGACTTAATAATATAAATTGCATATGTAAGAAAATCCGATCACACATTAGTGTAATGTTTCATTCATTGTGTGTGTGTGTGTGTGTGTGTGTGTGTGTGTGTGTGTGTGTGTGTGTGTGTGTGTGTGTGTGTGTGTGTGTGTGTGTGTGTGTGTGTGTGTGTGTGTGTGTGTGTGTGTGTGTGTGTGTGTGTGTGTGTGTGGAGACTTGGATAGCGGGATGAAGGCTAAATATGGATAAAAGCTACGTGATATGTACAGTGTGGCCCATAAATCACGAAGGGGTTTAAAATAAGTGGTTTTTCATAACTAATACAAAACTCTCCAGGTTCTGTATTTCATTATAACAAAAAAAGAATAAAAATAATCAATAAATAAAAAAAGTTACTAAATATTTTAACTCTTTCGTAAATTATGGGTTACCCTATATATACACTGCTCGGAAAGAATTCAACGGACATCCCCATGGGCAAGGCGCATCGTGCCATATAATGAGTCACGTGTTTATAGCCGGTATAAACCGAGTGAAATGACTGCGAGAAGGCAACTGACGGAGTTTGAAAGATGCGTTGTGATAGGATGATATATTGCAGGCCTGTCAGTTCGGCAAATTGTTGACAAATTGGGTCATCCCAGGTCAACAGTCAGTGAAACCACACTGAGATGGAAGCGAAGGGAGTCAACTGCAAGTGCTGCTCGCAGCAAACGGCTCACCGAACGTGACCGTAGGGTACTAAGAAGGATAATATGTAAAAACCGTCATTCGTCGGCCGATACGTTGATTGCGAAGTTCCGTGCATTAACTGGAACACGAATCTGCATACACCGAGGCTCACAACACGGGATTCCATTGTAGGATCGCAATATGCAAGCACCACATTACCTAAACCAACGTGCAGCGTCGTCTTCAGTGGTGCAAAGATAGTATACGATGGGACGCGAAAGCTCGGAAAAGTTTGTTATGGAGTGACGAATCACGCTATACCCTCTACCGGGCAGATAAATTGTTGTGGATGTTGCAGATACCCAGCGAACATCTCTTACCAGAGAACGTAACTCCGACTATGAAATTCGGGAGTGGCAGAGTGATGGTTTGGTCTTATTTTCCTGGTTTGTCCTCGGACTTCTGGGGCGCCAAGAATATTGAACTCCGAGAGGTATCTGAACATTCTGAACGATGCAATACTTTGTGGCATTTCTACGGAAATGTGCCATTGTCTCTTTCAGAAAGATAATGCCCCTTGTCGTATGGCTGCTGCTGTAACTGCTTGGTTTGTGGCCATGAACGATTGTTTGGTCTCCACAGGGCCCTGATCTCCAACCTATTGAACATCTATGGGACGAACTGGGGCTTTGCTTGAGGTCAAGGGACGTCCGTCCCACAACAGTTCAGGACCTCATTGCTTACAGGAAGAGTGGTCCAAAATTTCCATCGATCGCTATCGTACGCTTGTGGAAAGTATGCCCCCGTAGGATTGCTACAGTCATCGCTGAAAAGGAGATCCTACATCTTATTATAGTAGGTGCCATGACTGTTTGGTTCTTATATATATATATATATATACAAACCAGTGGCTTAGCTATGGGCAACCCATTACCTCCGGTCTTAGCCAATATTTTTCTAGAAGATTTTGAAGAGAGAGCTATTTCGAACGCAACATTAAAACCTAAACTGTGGCTGCGATACATGGACGACATCTGCCTTATTTGGAAATATGGACTAGAGGAGCTACAAATCTTCCTAGATCATTTAAATAATCAACACCAGAACATCAAATTCACGTCAGAACTAGAGATGAACGGCGTCCTCCCTTTTTTGGACTTAAAGATCACCAGAATGCCTGCTTGTCTTAAATTTTCGATTTTTCGAAAAACTACTCACACAGATAGATACTTGCATGCCTCTTCTCATCACTTCCCTCCGCAGAAACTTGGTATTATTTCCACTCTAGCCCATCGAGCAAGATCTTTTATTTCAGAAGAAGAAGCCCATCAAACAGAACTCAATCATCTGAAAAGCACATTCTTAAACAACGGCTATTCTTCTCGAAGCATCACTAAACATCTACACCCACGTACCCAACCTCGACAAGAAGATAACTCCAATCCTATTACTCGCATCCAATTGCCGTTCATAAGCTCTCTATCTCCAAAACTGGCACAAATAATGAAGAAATTCAACATTAAAACCTACTTCACCACCCTACCAAAGCTTCGTTCTTTTCTGAGTCGCCCAAACCAAAACACAACCAGTTTCAGTTTCCAGGAGTGTATAAAGTGGTCTGCAACTGCGGTAAAACTTATTATGGACAGACTGATAAGTCTATTTCACTACGTCTTGAGGAACACCAGCGTGACATCTCTTACAGAAGAACCCGTGCAAGCGCACTCTCCAGTCATGTTCTTTTCTCCGCTAACTCTAATATTGGTCTTAAGATTCCAGTCTATCTGGTGTTGAAGCTCTTCTAGATTAGAAGAGAACTTGAGAGACGCATCGTAGAATCAAAAGAAATAGTTCTGGACCCATCACACAAAAATAACAATTTACGCTACAGTTTGCCTGACGCCCACAGCGCAGTGATTGAGTTCTGGCGCTCTCGAATCAGTTGCCACTCACTTACAACTCACGCTAGTCCTGCCACGCGGACACCAGTTCAAATATGACTGTTGCTATTCCTATTATGTTAATTTGAGAAGTCCATGTTTTTTACCTTATTATTTTTCCAGTTTTTTGTTATTATTTACACACCTGAAGATGTCGGCGTTCCGACGAAGCTAGTGGTGTTATATTAAAGTTTTTCTTACCTTTCTCTGTGTTCTTAGTCAGTATATCATTAATTAAAAAAAAAAAAATATATATATATATATATATATATATACAGGGTGTTCGGGATAAATTTGACAGTTTCGTAAGGAAAAAGAAAATCTTCTTTGTATCTATTAAATTTAATGAATTTACAAAAAAACATTACAGGCAGAGTTAATTACAATACTATCAACAAGATTTACTCAAAATAACCACCATTAGCATCGATCACAGCTTCAATTCTGCTTCGGAACCTCGAACAAGCTGATGCTACAATCTCCCTGGGAAGGGCCGCAAAAACTGTTTTAATTTTATCCATTAACTGGGCTTTTGTATTACTGGAAGTGCGATTGGTGTCTTTTTCAACTGCGCCCCATACAAAATAATCCATGGGGTTAAGGTCTGGGGGATTTGGAGGCCAAACATTTGGACTGGTGAAGTCGTAGAAATTTTCAGACAACCATTTTTGACTTTTCCCAGAGGTGTGGCAAGGGGCCGAATCCTGCTGCCATACATACGGCCTACCATTGGCTACCCTTGTTATCCAGGGCTTGACTACAGTTAGCAACTCCACGAACAAAGCCCGAATTCCAATGCCAGGGTTCTTCAACACCTGTTCCTGCAGATTTGCGAGGAATTCTGCTGTACGAACGCAATCAGATCGTCTGCTAGGGATCTTTCTTCTTGCTACATCCTCGTAGTCACCATTGCAAGTCTCTAGTTCATGCCTGATTGTTTTTACTGTATTCAGGGAGCATTGAGCAGCAGTCGTAATATCCTTATTTTGATGGCGGGCACGAATCATCATGATACAAGTTATTCTCTTCCATGATTCAGGTGAGTTCCAGCTATCCATCCTTTCTGACATCTTGTATATGAATGAAGAAGGGTCCAAACTTTTAAATGAAGAGAAGTGTGTGTTAATACATGTAACTTACGGAAAAATATAATTAATTATAAATATGTCAAATTTATCCCGAACACCCTGTATATATATTTATATAATATATATATATATATATATAATCTTGAACTTGCTGTAAGTTCTGCAAACGAGGGTTTGCAGAACTTACAGCAAGCTGATGCCAACTGTGGTGTTCGACAAATTATTAATTGGCTAAATCGGATATGCCAAATTAATCATTCGCAATGAGGCCCCCATGGTTTCCAGCAAGATATCACAAACAAAACGACTTTCAAACAGGTTTGTTGGGGTTGAAAGTGGCTGAAATTTCAGAAAACGAATGTTTATAGTGCTTCGTGTCCGATGATCTTCAGAAATAACATAAAACATTCTTCTTCTTTTTTTAATGTAGTTGATAGTTGGAAAACTAACAAGAAGCATGCGCTCACATACAAATGCAGTGTTCTACTTCATTTTTCTTTTAGCATTATTCAACAGCTGAAGATGTTTTTGATGGGGTTCAATTTTTCTATATAACATATAAGAGTAAACTATTAAAATTATATCACCAAACGCCTCAAACTACGATATTTAAAATTCCCCCCTTCCAATAAAACATGAATACCGCATTAATAAGAGTATCGATATTTTGTCAAGTAGTCACGCATATCTAAGTACGAAAAGTGGCTTTCAGATGGTTCTGGGAATACACAGAATTTTTAGACTGTTTAAATTTAAGTAAATTGACTCATCAAAAGTAGCCTAAAAGTTGACGCCATTGCTCTGCTGCGGTTCAACTTGAATTTTGCTGATACTGGCAAGCTAAGCATGACTGTCTAATGATTGGCATCAGATAGAAAAGATAGTTGAAATGTAAATGGATGATGGGCAACTGCTACTCATATGACCGAGAGATCTGTGGAAACAGCTGCAGAAGAGACAAAGCAGAAACTGACCACCTGAGAGACAGCTGGAGTTAGAAGAAGAGATAATCGCTTAGCGGAACTTCCCCTTTTTTGGACCGCATTATGAATTTCAATTTTTTTTTATGCACTATTCCAAACGCTAAAACAGTATTATTTTTGAATGGGCAGATTTGGAATTTATACCCTTAACAGCGAGATAACAGAAAGGTAAAAGTAAACCTTCTTTGTGTGGAAAAGGACATTTTTGGTAGCTGAGAAACATAAAAAATTCTGGAAAAACGCAACAGAAAAAATGTGTATCCAATAAAAGAAATCACTTCTCGTCTGAAAAATTTGGGTAATTATGAAATGTAATGGAAAATGAATTGAGGTTTTTCCCTTTGCTATAAAGAAAACTGGGTTATATTTTAGCAGCAGTGAAGGTGATTAATTTATCGCACTGAGAAATGTCATGAAGACTAGTGTTTAAGGAGGAGGAGGAGAATTAATTGAGCAATTTACAATCACAAAACTATAGATCGAGTTTAAGGTCAGTGAAAGAAGGTTATTTATATGCAGTAGAAAGAAGGTAGGCGATACAAGAAAGTCTGAAGCACGCATGCATTAGGAGAGAAATCGGAAGAGAGAGAGAGAGAGAGAGAAAGATCCACCAGGATATTAATGATATTCGGTGAACAACCAGAGAGAAAACTAGTTGCCTAACCACACCATCCAGTCTCCCTCCAGGCACAGTAGATGTCAGTAGAATAATGAGCCAGTTGATCGGGAATCTTCCTGATATCAATATTAGCTTCGGTCCCGTATACACTCTAACTGTTGACTTGGGGAACCGCTTTACTATTGCATCGTTGAATGGAGGAGATCTGAACAGCATTTTCGATGTGGAATTATGAATCCTTTCAAGATTCATAATTCCACAGTATGTTTGCCATGCTCTTGAAAAGCATCGCTCACATCGCATGCACAAGAGTGTGCTGAGAGAAGCCGGAACCCTACTCTGGAGAGACATGGCGTCAGTAACTTCATGTCTCCAGTAAGCAAGAAGATGGTATTTCATTGGGCAGTTAAGGTGTACTACCTAATAGGTATAGTTAACATTTCTCCAGGAAAACGTGAACTTTGAAAGCATCCGTCTCTAGATGACATACACTCTGATTTCGCTAACGCTCCTTTGGTGAAAACGAACTACTCAAGAAAAGGTAACTGACAACGGTTAGGAAGTGCATTCCATCTGTTCTTCAGTGGTTTATTATGATTAGATTTAAAGGTGCGTTTATTTGGAATTCCGTTAACACTGGCTAACCTATTCCGCTTCCATTATCAAAGGAGGAATTTCCTTGTTTACATTAACCATCAACAAATGACAAGTTGCATGCTGGAATTTATAAATCTTTATCTTTTCTATTTGTGAAACAGTTTTAGAGAAAGAGGTGAGATTCAGTTGTCCCAAAACTGCATATTCATGTTAATGAGTTTTGATAATCTAAAATAAATAAATAAAAATAATAAAAAAAAACTACCGTCAGTAACTGCGACGAATAGGTTTTATAAAGAAATATTGTTAACGGTGTATTTTCTTGACACCTTGAAAATTATTAAATCACAACAGATTTTGAACGTGAAAATGGATTATAAATGAACTTTGCTTTTACTGACCTTGAAATAATCTAGCGAATGCAAAACTGGGACGAATATGAGAGAGAGAGAGAGAGAGAGAGAGAGAGAGAGAGAGAGAGAGAGAGAGTGCTATGATGTCTCGTTTATCGATACAAATCTCTATTTGTCGCTTTTGAAATAAAGAATGAAAAAAAATCTCGCACAAGTAAAATATGCGTTACTTGAACTGTCAATAAATACAAACAATGTTGGCTACCCTTAAATACTTTTCAAAATAAAAAATAAAAAATCTTCAAAAGCACGTTTTTGTATGATGTTTAAATTTTCACAGTATCGTTTTTTATAGTCTCTTTTTTTTCTATTTGTTGATTATGATTAATTAAAAATTATCATGAGCTTCTCCATAGAAGTAAAACGTTTTAAACTAAAACAACAGGAAAAGATTCTGGTTACCAACAGGTTTATATATATATATATATATATATATATATATATATATATATATATATATATATATATATATATATATATATATATATATATATATATATATATATTAGGGTTACCAAGTAATTTTATAAACTTAGTTATTTTACTCCTAATCCCAAGTAAGCAAACAGTTAAGTTTGTGCCTGAACGTAGTTCAAGTCTAAAGGTGGTGCAACACCAGGGCAACTCGTTGTAAAGGTGGTAAAGCTCTGATCACTATTCTTAGTATTTTCCATAATGTAAAGCACATCTCACTAGAAGATGTATACTGCAATGCATTATGGGTGGGATCACTACCCAGACCGGTTTCAACCTTTTTTGAGGTCTCCTCAGTGAGTAGCTAGACCCTAAATATATATACCAAGGTTTTAGTAATACAGAGCCTTATCAACTTTACCTACGCAAGTTGATAAAAGGTGTTTTTATTTTGAATAATCTCTGGATGATATATATATATATATATAAAGTTGGTACAGCTGTCATAAGCATTAATGTGAAATTGCAAGTCATTCTATCAAGTAGTAGTTTGTTTCATACGGCTGTCTGTAGCAAAACTGTTGTCTGTTTTGTTACAGTTGATCGGAATTCCCTTGAAATGGGTGAAATTGAGTATCGTGCGGTTATAAAATGTTTTGTAAAAGAAGGTTTAATGCCAAAAGAAATTCATTCGAAGTTCATAAAAGTTTATGGGCACTCTTCTCTTTCGTTTTCGACAATTAAGAAATGGCCTGCCGAGTTTAAACGTGGCCATACCAGCCTTGAAGGTGATCCACGTGAAGGACGTCCAAAAAGTGTAACAACACCAGAAATCATTGATCAAGTGCACGATGTGGTATTGGATGTCCAGCGAGTCAAAGTGCGTGAAATTACTGAGACTATAGGCATTTCAAAAGAACGTGTAGGATATATTTTGCATGATGAATTGCAAATGAAAAAGCATTGCGCAAGACGCACTCGCATGAAAATCTCAGAACAGTGCTTGGAGCGTTTTAACAAGAATAAAACTGATTTCGTGCGTCGATTTATTACTATGGATGGGACTTGGATTCACCATCACACACTGGAATTCAAACAGCAGTCAAAACAGTGGACAGAAGTCGGTTGTTCAGCACCAAAGAAGAGAAAGTCGGTTTCATCAGCAGGAAAGGTTACAGCTTTGGTGTTTTGGGATGCTAAAGGCATTTTGTTTATTAATTATCTTGAAAAGGGTAAAACAATAACTGGTAATATTATTCCGATCTTTTAACCAGACTAGAAGAAAAAATTCGTGAGAATTTTTTCTTCTGCCTGGTTTGCAGAAGAAGAAAAAAATCATCTTTCATCAGGACAATGAACACAAAGGTGTTTTTGCAATGGGAAAATTAAGGGATCTGCACTATGAATTGTTGGAACATCCACCCTAGATTTGGCTTCCTCTGACTTCTTTTTCTTCCCAAAACTAAAACTCTTCCTCACTGGTCAGCGTTTTTTCTTCAAATCAAGAGGTGATTACAATAGAGGGATATTTTGCATATCTTACTGAGAACCACTACAGGGATGGGATAATGGCGCTGGGGCATCGCTGGAATAAAATGCATTAGCCTTAAGGCAGATTATGTTGAGAAATAAAAATAATTTTGAAATTAAAAATTCGTTTTTCATTGTTGCGCCGAGAAATTTTCAGACATACATACATATGACATACATATATATATATATATATATATATATATATATATATATATATATATATATATATATATATATATATATATATATATATATATATATATATATATATATATGGTAGAGGAGACGTATCGTTCCAAATTTCAAGTCCTTACGCGTTTAAAAAAAAAACAAGAGTGAGCCCCCCCCCCCCCCCTGGTGCATTTTAATTCAAGTGCGGTTTCAAATTAAAATTGAGTATTCATGTCCTACTTATCAATAACTGAAATGTAGGTTCTTTAATTTTTATATCTTAAGCATTGGCGATATCTGAAAACTGCTAATTAGCGTAGTTATCGGCTTGACTTGCTGAGTGGATAACGGTTTCGAATCTCGCTGCCGGCATGGATGTTTGTGAATGTCTTTAGATGAAGATGAATTTTATCGCTCGGTGCGCGACCACTTCTCCTCTTATTGGAACTCTTAAGTGATCCGTGTCTGATCTGGTCTCTGGGCAAGGATGTCTGAATTATGTAAAACTAATAAATAAATGAATGAAAAATACAAAATATAAATAAATTTAAAAAGTTTCTTGTTGTGGGCCCACCCACGATATACTAATGTTCTATAGGTTTATAATATTTCAAGGGCGGAGTGACATAAAAGAAATGTCTGGCTTTCAATTGTCTTTTCGCCTTTGATGCAGTTTTAGTTTGAGTCGACAAATACGATCGAGTTGTTTGAATTCAATAAAAGTAATCTATTTTTGTTTGATAAATTAAAAGGAGGAGCCTCTGTAGATCAGTCAGTTTCGATGACGCCTTTTGGCTGGAAAGATCTGGGTTCGAATCCCCTATAGGATGCAAAAAACCTTTATCAGGGCTCTTCATCCGATGCCAAGTAAGTCGGTCTTCTACGGAGGTAGACATTTTTCATCCCGCAGTATACAGACATAGGACATTACGTGAATAAAGAAAAACCACCCTGTTCCGTCGAATTTGGTTTCGTATGCCCATCATACGGTGTGGGTGTACGCATAAGAGTAAAACAGGAAGGAAGAAAGAAAGAAAATTAATCCAAATAAATCCTCGAAGGCCTTTTCATTCTCCAAAAGCAGTGAGCGGAACTATTTTTGGCCTAACTGGAAATTTGCGGTTATTCACTCCTCACTATCGCCGAAGTTGAGCGAGCTCCCACTGCATGCTAAATAAGAGTCGCGTTAACTAGTACTTATATTTATTTGCAAGTACTCTTTGTGTGCTTTACTCAGATGAAATATTCCAAGAGTTTTAAAATTTTTAATCACGTAAAACAGATCTAATTTCTTGAAGCGGAGAAGCAATAGAATAGTGCTTCTGCATTTCGAACTGCCTCTTCCCAAAAATTTATTCTCGTAATTTTAATAAAAATATTATTCTTAATATTATTACTTACATTCGAACTTATTCATTTTAAGTAGCAATTTAAAACATGATTCAATACTTATTATGTTACTCATTTCCTAGAACAGTTTCTCTCCCCTACCTTTATTTTATTGTTTTGAATTACCGAGTTTTTCCTCGCATCCGCATGCCTATAAAGCGAAGAAAGGGGAGAGAGAGAATATTTTGAAACCTGCAGCTCTTGTGATGAGATAGTCGTAATAAGATTTTAAGATTGAGAATAATCTTTATCTCTGTCCTTACAGTATTATATTACTTTCTATTTCTTGCATTATCCGAATATCATTTTGCTTATATTTATTAAATATTGACAAGAATAAATAAAGTTTATGCCCCAATACTGAATTAAAATCAAAGAAAACAGATTTATTAGTTTTTCCTCTTGAGAACACATCCCTGTTATATTTACTTGATCTACACCACATCCTGTGCATTCTTCCTACTTAACCGAAAACTGATTTGATGCTGCAGGTCAAGCGCGCTCTCGCATCAATCTTTTTTCTTTTCTTTTTTTTTTCTTCTTCGGCTGTTCCCCGAAGCACAAAATCCTTTGTGGTTCACTGCTTGGGAATCATCGCTATCTCGGTTCTCTAACGGTTCTCTATTCGGGACCAATGAGTTTCACATGTCATAACCTCACTTTGAAATGCTGCATTTTTTCTGTTAATTATTTGCTGTAGCTAAGCAACGGTTTGGTCATGGATATTCAACTAGATCGATGAAAAATAGCAAGTGTCCCGAACGTTGATTTTCTTATAGGAGTGAAGGAGGGAGAAATAGACATAAATCATCAAGGCAAGAAGCGGTCAGTGATCCACTGGAGTGTTTTCCAGACTACGGAGCGCGTTCTCTTGGGGGGGGGGGGGATGTCTGTAAAGGGATAAAGGGAGAGGGATTCCGCGAATAACAATGTCAATTACATAATTTGCAAAGCAATAACATGTATGTTGTTTGTTTCAAACATTTATTCATGAATGTCATTTAATTTAATGCCCCCCCCCTTTTATATATATATATATATATATATATATATATATATATATACGGGGGGGGGCTGGAAAGTTCCGATAAACAGCTAGAACAAAAATGATATTAAAGCAACTGATATAACCAAAGAAAGAACATACGAGGATATAAGAAGACCATAAGTTACCTTCGTAACTCTGCTACCAATATGTTCTTTCTTGTGGTTATATCAGTTGCTTTAATATTTGTTCTAGCTGTTTATCGGAACTTTCCAGACCCCCCCCCCCCTTTGTGTGTGTGTTTGTGTAAATGTATTTATTTTAATGTTAATCTCGTACATGAATGGCTAATAAACCTGTATAGTGCGTTTGTACCGTGGCAGGCTAACCATTAGCTAATCGAAAAACCCTGATCTAAATTTGAATCGGCAGCCTATTGGTTGGAGAGTAGATACTCTATCCACTCGGCTGAATCAGCATGCATTACTGTAAAGAAAGGAGAAAGTAATGAAAATCTTTCAAAGGTAGGAAGTGCAGCTACAGAAAGTTTGGAACTACTGATCTGCTAAATCAGTTATTGTTGTTAGCGATCAGGACATTGTATGACGGATGAAGCGGTTTAAATATAAATCACAAATCTTAAATGCTAGTAAGTGAAACTGTAGATAAAAAATTGATGGATTAATATAATAATCACAAGTTTCATTCTAACTATCATTTAGGATTTGCGGTTTGTATTTTATGCTTTAAACTGAAACGTTCTTTCAAGCAGTTTCAACATAACAATATTCCTAATTCGTTATGATAAAACATGAATAGATTTCTATATAAGTATATTTAATAGACACGTGGACTAAATTGAAAAACGTTGTTGCACATCACATAGAAAAGTGTAAAACTAAAAGAAACAAGTCAGCAAGACGGTTTCGATCATTCTAAAGAAGATTTTTTTTAAATGACTTCCTTCATTCCACAATTAAAATAGCTTTTTCTATAAGTCAGTAGAATGTGCACCTTTGTTTTCAATCCAGATCATAATTCCCGTTTAGTATGGATTATAAACAGAAATTCCTTGGATTAATAGCCTTAAAATTCTCAATTTTAGCGAAGGAGATTCATTTCTTAAAAAGAAAGGAAGACAAAAAAAAAAACAAAAAAACTACGTAACTATTACAATTCCCCCCCCCCCCACCACACACACACCTTCTACTGTTTGATATTCATGTATTCTATTGCATCACTGAACTTGATGAAGTGAAATATTCTTCATAAGAATGTGGGAAGAATTGCTGATTATGAGGAAAAAAGTGTTGGTCGGAAAATGGCAGTTAATTTTCTCCCGAAACTTGAGCTCCTTCTACTCCCTCCCATTCAAAGAAACACACAAACTTGTCGATGAATGAAAGCAATTAGCAGAGAGAGAGAGAGAGAGATGTTTACCTCTTGGCCTATTCTACCTTGGAACGAACTCGAAACAGTCGATGATCAGTCTTATAAAATAATGATGAAAGAAGTAATTATATTGCATCTTCCTTAATAATAATTTACTAGCTTAGACTTTTCTGAGATGGTAAATTATCAGTTAGAAAACGATTATTAATTATTAGCATTTTAGGTTCTTGCATACAACGTGAATAGTTCCGTATAAACTAACAGTGGTTCGATCCATTTTCGAAGACCTTCAAACATTTACGTGCTTATGAATTTAGAACGATACTTGAAAGAAGCAGTACTTTTATTAGTTCACTTCCATTAATAGATCGAATAATGATCCACAAAAGGAAATATTTCTTCCTGGCTAATGCGAATGTTTTTTATTGATCTATAGCGAACGATCTTCAATTTGCATTTTTTTTTATTTGAAAACATTGAAATGATTTCAAAAATCTTTACATACCCTTAACATATATGTCTAATTTCGTTTATTTATTTCAATTTACACCTTTCAAGTACCTGAATCAATCTTTGACGAGTTTTATTTCCGAGTGGAATTTGTAATAACTTCTTAGTTTGATTTCCCAATTCAAGAGGTGAAAACGCCGTTCTTTTTTTTTTATTATTTTCTATGGAACTATGGTGTGTGTGTGTGTGTGTGTGTGTGTGTGTGTGTGTGTGTGTGTGTGTGTGTGTGTGTGTGTGTGTGTGTGTGTGTGTGTGTGTGTGTGTGTGTGTGTGTGTTGCCAAAATTAGTTATATAAAAATTGCTGATTCTTACTGTCGATGAGAAGCCTATTGTACAGAGTCATGTACTTCGAGTTTTTTGTTCGTTTCACAATGCTACTTATTGCAAAACGCAACTAATTAACATCGCGGCTGTTGTCACTGCAACGTCTGTTCGCTGAGTTTACTAAAATGTTAACAAATAATATTTTGGAAAGCTCTGATATTTTAGAGAAATAAAGGAATAAACAACGACAGTTTAAAAATTTTACTAATGATCTTTCTTGAGTTACATAATATCTGCTCAAAATCCGCTGTCGTAGGAACCCAGAACTCGCCACAGAATAACTTTCTAGCTTCAGAACCAATTACAAGTTGCAACTATGAGATGATACATTAGAGCTCAAAGTCTTAGGTTTTAACCTTGAAAATATCATATAAACAAGTTATACTTGTAGATGACGAAGATGAAGGGTATCATCACCTGTCAATGACAGGGACATGGCGGAATTAAGTTGCCTGAAAGCACTACTGAGATAAAACTGAAGTGGCGTTAACATTAAAAACTAAATAAGCTAATTGATATTAGCTGCGTTCAAGAGGATAAAGTTACTATAATCAAGGTAGTCTAGGGTTTCCATTCATTTTCAGTTAAAATATATTTATTGAATTCACTAAGTTTGAGTGACTACACATATTTGTTTCATATTCAGCATTTTTATATACGGCACGTGCAATAACTAGAGTAAAAGAAACGCGAACTTAGGTGCCCAATATATTAGACGCGCCATCGTTAATACGTTTAAAAATGAGAATACACATTGGGTTTTTCTCTGTAATCTACACAATAAACGCTGCACGTTTCTCTACATGGGCTACGAAAATTCTCACTGCGTGGATAAAGTGGAACAAGCAGTAAGCAATTTCTTGGAGTTCTTTATCACCTCCAAATCAGTTCTCTCTGTAAACAGGGGCGCCAAATACATTGTTATCACGTGAAGCGCAAGCTCTGCAAATCGTTTGGGATGGTGATCAGTTTCATGAGAAATTTTCTTTAATGGATCTATATCTACGAATCTAAGATTCAGAGGAATCTCGTATTCGCTTTCTTAGAAACAACAGTGTTTCCTGTTTTGTTAGGGAGAATTGCCTGTCATTTCCTAAAGATTTCCTAGAGTTCCTAAGGATTCCTTTGATAATTAAAAATTTCTTCCTAGAAGTGAGCCACATCTGTAGGAGAAGAGGTAAGTACAGAAGTTTCAATATCATGCTTTGGAAAAATGTTACAGAGACAAGACGAAATGAAGTGGGTCAGAGAGATTTTGTTTTGTTTTGTTTCTCCATTCTTCCCCTGGGTGCTTTCATCGCATAGCACATCTCGCAGGTATTTCAACCCCGTAGTATTCTGATTACCCAATTGGAGAATCCCTCCATAACGCAATCACTTCTTTGGGAAAGACCTGGATTGAAATCCTCGTCTAAGACGAGAAGAATATTTTATGAGGGCCTTTCAGTGGCAGGGGAGTTAGTTTGCCATGTGGCGAAGAAGTAAAAACATCCGCAACTTCTTTGTTTTCTGGATTGCAACCATCCACCTGCATCTCCTGGTACGTTTTATAAAGTTTCACAAAAAATTAATCTTTCTCCTCTAAACTTCGAAGTTTAAAGGAAACTCCTGTAAATTTTGAAGCTCATATGAACTATTTTTTTTTTTTTTGAACTGATGCCGTTCTTCAGCGTTAATAATAATTTGATTAATAACGTCATCCACATTTGAGAGGATTGTGCTTTACCGCTTCTAAATCACAACCTCTCAATCTTCTCTTCGTATTCTCTGGAAATAAGCGAAGGGAGCGATTGTCAATCTCATCAATGCCATTTCTGCCCCATTGGCTCTTATATTGTATTTCAAAATAATCTGCATGCTTCATCTCAATCATGCCATATTCTTGGCCATGCGCGTGTTCCGATAAATATTAAATGGGCCGAAATTCCTAAATAAAAACTGATGCTCAACAGTACCAAAAGTTTTTTTAGTAGCATGAGAAGCAAAGATAAAGGAGGGGGGGGGTGTAGAACAGTGGAATTAGAAATGCATTAGTTTTATCTATGAGATGTAAGTTGGTACAACCGTTGGTTGGGAAGGCCTCGGTTAGAATCAGATCTATGATGCGAAGAACTTTCATCAGTCTTTTTCATTTGAAAGTAAGTTAGCCAATCTCCTACTGAGATGGCGGAGTTTTTCCTTCCCGAAACTCGGGTTGTTTTGCAACCCTTAAAATAGGTAAACCGCCAGAAAGAACACACTTAATGAAAGAACACCTAGTCGGGGGGGGGGATGACTAGAAAACTAGTCCTCCCCTCGCCCAAATGAGAGCTCTTGGTCTACATTTCTCGCAATATCTAAAGGTTTTTTTTTTTTTTTTGCATTGTTCTCCTGAAGAGTATGAATTTTGTGGATATGCCATCCGATCCTACGGATTAGCTCTTCTTTATTTTTTGGATGGCTTGATTCACATTAGAGCGAAGAACGTGTAGCTCTTCTTTGCGACAGGTTTTATTTTTCATCTTCGTCGTAGGTCTTTTTGCTCTTCGTATTAAGTAATATAGAAAATAACCAATTTTTATGAATAAAACTGATGCTTCTGAATTTGAAAGGACATATTCTTCACAAAATTAAAAACAAGAGAAAAGAAATCAACATTGGAAACATTGTCATTCGCGTGATATTCCCGAAATCTGAAACAACATAACATGTAGTCGAAGAGATCACTCTTTCCATATTACACAAGCAGTACAACCAAAGTTCTGTTTGGTGTTTCCTCAGAATTCAGTTGGATTACCTTTTGCTACCAGTATATCTGTTGAAGTATGACTGCCCGCACTAAGTCCATGCAATACTCGCATTATTATGTCCAAGATTTCTATTTTCTCTCCTGATGTGCTCTTCCCTATAATTCAACTCATAGGAGTATCTGTTAAGGGGGCCATAATAGCTTTCTAATATTCGACTTCGAAAGTTATTCATTTAAGTGGTGAAATGAATAAAATGTTACTGTGAATGCGAAAATAACTGGATTACGTATTACTCGTGATAATATTTTTGGTGACAATATAAAACAACAATCATCTTTTTAGCTCCACATAGTTTCCTGACACGCATACTGCATCGGGCTATTGAATTACAGATGGCCAACCTTCTTTTCAGGATGATAATAGTCATCAGTTAAAGTGCCCCTTGCAGGGAATGTACTCAGTCGACCAATTCCTGTACTTAGTCGAAATGGAACTGCTTCTCAAAAACCATTTGAGAGGTAGAAAATCAGAATCCTTCCAATAGTGAAGAGCTGACGTCCAAGGTAATGGATTCCGTCGGAACCTTACAAGATGAACTTCGACTCATCCAAAAATAAATAAATAAAATAAAGAGGTAAAAATAATAATAAAATGGAATAAAATAACATAAAGGGAGTAGAAAGTAGAACTCCATTTATTTGAATTCCACTTAGAAATGTGCAGTATTGATGCTTTTAGTCAAATGGTTTATTATTATTATTATTATTATTATTATTATTATTATTATTATTATTATTATTATTATTATTATTCTGTTTTTTTTCTTCCTTCTACATACAAGTTCCTGTAAGCAACACGTATACACAATGATTTCCTGCTTTTTTTTTAAAGAGAGAGACGGGATATCCTTGAATATTTATTTTATTTTATTTATTTATTTATTTTTGCTATTTCACAATCCTCGTGAAGAGCAAGCGCAATACTTCTTTTGGTTTTTTTCACTTTGTGTTAATCGCATCATCTCATTCTCAACCCTATCAGATAATAATAACCGTGGGTCTTACAGGCTATTAGGGCTCTCGACTTCAGATTAGCTTTCAAAACCATACTTTTAGAACAAGGTGGTCAGTCTCATGTCTAAATATCTAAATATATATATATATATATATCATCATCATCATTCTCAGCCATTGTCGATCCACTGCTGGATGAAGGCCTTTCCAAGATTACTCCAAAACTGTCTGTCCATGGCTCTCTTTTTCCACGTCACTCCTGCAAATCTAATGATGTAATCAATCCACCGTGATTTAGGTCGGCGTCGTGGTCGTTTTTCCTCTCGTGGAATCCAATCCAGTACTTCTTTTGTCCATCGTTGATCTTGTCTTCGAGCAATCTGCCCAGCCCATTGCCACTTCAGATGTTTCATTCTTCCTATGATGTCAAAGACTTTGGCTTGGTTTCTCATCCACGTATTTCTTTTGTCATCCAGTCTTTTGATACCAAGCATACTTCTTTCCATACTAAATTGTGTTGGTCTTAATTCCTGAATTTCCTTTGCATTTAGTGTCCATTATTATAGAGCACTAAATAACTGTGTTATTTAGTGCCCTATATGTTAATATAGGACGAATACACTGATTAAAAACTTTCTCTTCAAGCATAATGGTAGTTGGCTTTTGAATATTGAATGTAATTTTCCAAATGCTTTCCACCTGGGCATCGTGCGTCTTTTAATTTCTTCCATGATATTTTGTTCCATTGATATCTGTTGTCCTAAGTATATGTAATAGTCTACTTATTTAATTTCCAACTTATGGATTTTTATTATTTCTGGTTGGACATAGTTATTGAACATAACTTGGGTCTTCTTTAGATTTACCTCTAGGCCAACTGTTTTGCTAGCAATTTCGACTTCGTGGATGCGAGTCTGTAATTCATTTGCAGTTGAATTAAAGATAACTATATCATCTGCAAAGCATAAATAGCTTAAATATCTTCCATTTATCTTCAGATCTTTCCCTTCGCAATCAATAAGCTTGAATATTTCTTCTAGGCACACACTGAATAATTTTGGAGATATTGTGTCACCCTGTCTTATACCTCTCTGTATTCCCACAGTAGAGATGTTCCCACTGAAATGAATTGCTGCTGTGGCATTGGTGTATGCTGATTTGATGGCCCTGGGTATCGAATGCATGGCTCCTCCACTTGTTGGTTTCGTAATGCTTTAAGTATTGCACACGTTTTAAGTGAATCAAAGGCTTTCTCATAGTCAATAAAGCCAAGACATAGTGGTAATTGATATTCGTTACACCGTTCAATAATCTGCTGTACAACTTGAATATGGTCCATTGTACTAAAGCCCCTTCGAAAGCCTGCCTGTTCTTTTGGTTGTGCTGGGTCTAGAGTCGCACAAAGCATATGAGCTAAGACTTTTGTAAACACTTTGTAGACCACTAATAGTAGACTGATAGGTCGGTAGTTCTTCAAGTATTCTACCTCACTTTTTTTATGTATCAGAATTAGGGTATCCTTCTTCCATGTTCTTGGTACATCATTTTTCTTCAGGCATAAAGTAAATAGTTTTGCTAAAGGTTTGTAGATCATTTCTCCACCTGTTTTCAGAAATTCAGCTATAACTCCATCCTCACCTGCAGCTTTCTCATTTTGCAAGCTTTGGATTCTCCACATAACTTCTTTTGGTAGAATCTGTGGTACTTCAGCTGTGTCCCAGTTGTTTTCTTCTTCATTTAATTCATTATCTTGATATATTATTGAGTAGAATTCTTCAACTCTTTTTGCTGTAGCATATCTATCTCTGGTGATGGTCCCGTCTTGTAGTTTGACTGCAACCATCTGTTTGTTGCTGTTCATCAATTGCTGTTTGGCTTTTTTGAGACTACGGTTGTTTTCAATTGTTTGTTGCATGAATTTACAATTGAATTTTCTTATTTCTTCTGTGATACGTTTTTTGATCGTTTTACACAATTCAGTGTGTTCAGTTTTATTCTGTAGGTTAATTGATTGTTTCATTTCTCTTCGTTTCTTCATAAGCTGTTTTGTTTCTTCAGAGATTTTGATTTGTTTCTGTTCTGTGGTACCAGCTATTTCAAGCGAGCATCGTAAAAGTTGTTGGGTGATAATGTCATTACTTTCTGATGGATCAGCATTGTCATCTATAATAATAAGATGTTCAATCTGTTGTTTAGTTCGTGTTGGAATATATCTTTTTAATGTTGAGTTTGTGTACATCTATGTTTTGCTTTGATCTCCGAAACATTTTTCTTCTTTCTTTTTGGCAGTTTATTTGGATTTTACTGCATACCATACGATGATCACTTCCAACGTCGAAGGTGTTTATAACAGAGAAGTCTTGGAAGATGTTTTTTCTTATTGCTGAGGATAAAGTCAATTTCACTAGTTTTTCCATTTGGACTTTCCATGTCCACTTTGTATGTGTTTTTTCTTGAAAAAGGAATTCATGATACACAGGTTTTCTTTTTCTGCAAATTCTATTAACCTTGCTCCTCTCTCGTCTCTCTTGCCATATCCAAAATTTCCCATTGAGTGTTCATCTGAATGTTCAATACCAATTCTAGCATTAAAGTCTTCCATTACAATTCTTAAATGATGTTTTTCTTTATTGTAGTTTCCCAACTACAATAAAGAAAAACATCATTTACACCATGATAGGTTTCAATTTCTTCATCAGTATGACTTATTGTTGGTGCATGGGTTTCCCTCCCCCTCCCCCCATCCATCACTTAGGGGATGCGCTCGGTAGTCCGTGGGAGCCCCGATATATATAAAGAGAGAGAGAGGGGGGGGGGGGAGGGAGGGAGAGAGAGAGAGAGAGATTAAGAAATTTTTGTGGATCTTTACAAGGGAATTCGGCAAAATTCTCTCTCTCAATACTCTTCTTCTCGGTCAAAGAAGAGGAGGAATTCCCTTTCATTTGAAAGACGTGAATTGGAATTTCGTCCAGGACTCGAAGAACCTTTTTGTTTTTAAACAAAAAGATAGATTTTTTTCTTCCCGAAAATCGGATTTTTCATTCGTAGAGAGTTTCTCTACGCAAATAATTAACTGTCATGCTGCCTCGCCTAATTTGCTTTAAATATCATTCCAATCGCTACCGCCACCAGTAACGTCTTCTCTTCTCTTGCAAGACTTGTTTTATCCTAAAGGTCACGTCAAAGTATTGACTTATAATCAGGAAGTCTCTACGATGTTTGTTTATTATTATTTTTTTTTCAGCAATTTCGCTGTGTAACAAGTGAATAACTTTAAACATGAAATGCAATGTCGTCTTGCTCATTTATCCGCTGCTTAGCCACGTTCATGCACTAAAAGAAGAACAGCGTGCTGTCATTCAATTGTTGTAGGCCGAAGGGGTATCGAGTGAAATTTACTGACGAACATAGCATAGCATGGCGACAGTGTTTTGCTGCAGCGAAGCATATTCGAGAATATTTATATTTTAAATAACGTCCAAAAACCGATTAAGAAAATTTAGTACACTCATCACACCCACAACTCAGAATCCCGAATATCTTACACTACCCTCACACTCTACAACAGGAGAGTGACTTAATGAAAACAGACTTGGAGTACATAAAGTTTGTAGGGTCGCGCAATGGTCGAACCCACCATTGCGGGCAGCAGAACAAACAACCATATGGAAGATGCTGTCGACCGAGGTAATTGCATGAAACGCTCCCTGTCATAAAGCAATGAATGTAAAAAAGTATGAAAAGAAAAACATCGGAACGTGCAGCTGCCAGCAAAGATGTGAACATGTTACAGCATCATTCATTTCTAATTCTGAATTCCAGTTCATCTTACAGATGAACTGGAATTCGGAATTAGGGCACGACCAAGACTTTATCAAGATTTCATCTTCGTTATTGAAACTTGCCACTGCTTTTAAGGAAGTCACTTTACACAACTTTCGCACCTGCTTTAAAATCAGGTGGAGATGAATTTCATCGTCCGGTGCGAGAGTACATTGAGAAAGTTCCATGTTTGGTCTCTAGAGCAGGATTTCCGAAATATGTAAAATAATTAAAAATACAAAAAAAAATGATATATAAATTGATAAATATAGAAAAAAAATTCCTCAGTCCATCCGCGGTACAAAATGTATCGGAAGAAACATAAAAAGTCATTGAAGACCATGGGGGAAATCTCGTGTTTTTTTCTGATGATTTTTTACTATTTTGCCTTCATTTGATGTATGACAGTGCAAATTTCATTTGGACCTGCCGCTTGTTCGAATGACTTCGCTACGCTTAATGATGGGATTATTTCTTGATGATCACTGTGACAGAATTATCATGTTATGAGCACTTACGTATGTTTTATAAATTTAAGCTTAACTACAAATATCAACATGGATATAAGTCTGAAATTATAGGAAGGCAAAGAATTAGTATAATAACAATGCCGAACAGAAACCTGCATCGAAACTCAACAAAGTGTAAACGGGTTTATATATATATATATATATATATATATATATATATATATATATATATATATATATATATATATATATATATATATATATCTTTTATCTCATCAACAATATTTCTTTACCTTAATATTTTTGTATTTTCTTTCTTATTCTACCTTAAGTATTTTTTCTCATGCCTGGGATCTCCAGATATTTATTTGTTTGAAGACTGCGCCTCTGAAATTCCTCTATAGGCAAAAGAAAGCTTTCATACCCTAGTAAATCACTTATATCCTATCTTAGCCAAGGTTTACAGTCATGGAAAAAATTACTCGCTTTTTATCTTAAATCACTACTAATCATTAAGAAAATTTAGTACACTCATCACACCCACAACTTTTGGGGTTCCGCTATCGGGCCCGAATAGTGTTTTTAGGATCAGTGCATTGCAAAAGATTGAATCGGACAACTATTTTTATCAACAATAACAACAAGTTTAATTTCTGGTCTAATAATTGTACATATCACATGAAATCACAAGTTTCATTTATGAAAGGTAATTCTTAGTCTTTCTCAATCGCTCAACTTGGTTTCTAGTATATTCTTTCGCACTTACTTAGACTTTCAACAAGCATACTTTATATTACAACTATCAGGAAGTTGTATCTAGGCAATACATAATCTCATAATGATAATATCATATTCAAAATATCATAATCTAGGCAATACATTTATACAATCCACCTCATTGAGTTTCAAACATTCCAATGATATGATAGCAGGAATATACTCTATCACAAATTCAATCATTACATATATAATTAATCAAAGAAATTTCAACAGCTCAATATTTACTCCGAAGGAAATTAACTGCGCTCGATTACACACATTTACGAGAAATGTTAACACTCTAAATTGTATCTCCTTAAACTAGACAATTTAGCAGTTGGATAGGGAATTCTTTCTTAATTCACAAACAAATAATGAATAGATAGCCTCACATGGGTCTGTTCCTATCTTGCATGTGTCTTCCATCTTTTTTTTCTTATTCATGCGCTTGAGGGGATCGTGTTTTGGAATTCTCCTCGAAGCGATACAGGGCACTGATGAATAGTGGCGACAGCTGGCGGGATATAGGGTAGGCTTTCCGGCGTCTTGAACTGCCCGGCGAAGGATTTCTGCGTAGGTGAGGTCGTGCACTTACTCGATATCAGGACCAATACAGCAAGATTTCTCCTTAACTTATCGCTTCCAGATATCTTCGGCTGTAACTGGAGCGAGTTATTCCGTCTTCACCACCAGAACTTACGGCACCTCTCGATCTCAGTCTCTCGTGGATGGATCACGCAGGATGAAGAAAAGGAAGCCCTTCTCATCTCAGAACCAAACCTACCTTTTAAACACCATTGTCTCCCTGCACCTTGGATTAAGTTTTTGGGACCCCTAACGTCCCCGTGCGAGTCTTGCTAGTAGTTTTTAGAACCCTGGATAATGTTTCTCGAATATTCTCCGACAATCTTACTTTCTCCCTTTACCTCCTTAATCCTGCCTACGGGCCTTTCCTTTTGATTCGCGCCGCCCTCTTTCAATATTGACCTTGAAGGTCACCTGCGACGGGACTTGCAAACAATTTTCCAAAGACATGTCGAATTTCGGAAGATGCTCTTGGTTTCAATACTTCTACATCTCTTCTTAAACAATTAGCGAGTTAATTCCCTTTGGGCTTATTTTGCTCTTTATACAGATAGCTTTACATATAGAAATAAAATATATATTTGTACAAGAAAATTTTAGGTGAATTCCTACTGTAAAAAGTCGATGTTTTAGATAATTTATTTTGGCAACATCGAATTTTTACAAAAGTTCTCTTAAATTTGAACAATTTAGTTTTTGTGTGCGTACAGAGAAAAAAAAAATAGATTGGACTGCAAGCCGTAACTTGCATTCCAATTTGTCCTTTACTCTCTGGCTTATTGTGATGATTTCATGTTTCAATATTGTGACAATGCGTGCCAAGACCATGTCTGTTTCCTCACGCCATCTATGCATTTATTCAAAAGAAAGTTAATTACTGTTCGTATTGTTTTTCTATGCTGGTACGTTAGTTATTTGGAAAAGAGACTTGTTGCTTGGTTGTTTCTTCAGCGACTCTTGTTTAGCCATCTTTGAATCTTGTGTATGCTTTGCTGTGATTCAAAAGTACTTAGTGGTAATGCATAAATTTTTGATGATTTTCTTTTGTTCAAAAATAATTTCGAAATTCATGCGGCAATCCAGCACGTCAAAGGATTGATCAGTATCAAATATCAAATATGAAATTTTATGATCACAGTTATGCCCACATTGGATTAATCAGGAAAACAAATAAAATATTGTGGATACTTTTTTTTAAAAAAAAAATTACTCTAGTAGAAAAGAACAAGCAGCTACGTAAGCATTTCCATGGTAATCAGTGAACCACTGGCGCGTTTAATTAGTAGCTATTATCTAAACCATATCTGCCTTTATAGCATATTGACTTTGGGGTTTATTATAATTGCGTACGACTGCTGTGAAAAAGAACGATCTCATTTGTGCTTCAGATGACACAATCGTTTATTGTACAATCCATTTTGCACGGAGTCACTCTAAAGAAATGTTCTGCAGTGCATTATACCCTAGGCGCATATTACGGAGAATGGGCACTCCAAACTTAATGACTCGGTTCATCCGTAGGAACTGAAGGAAAAATTAAAGACATTCCAATGAGAGACAATGCAACGTTCAGAGCTTCAAAATGGAAGGTTATGAGATCAATAACTGACTCGAGCTGCTTCAACTAACAGAGAATTAGCAAATATCGCTTTTCAAGTTATGCACAAAAAAGACCAATTCATCGCAGCTTTGGTTGTGATGCATCCATTCCGAATAATAGACAATTTATTAGTCATATTGTCATCACAGTAATCTGTTAAAGACAATGTTACGTGTTCATCCGAGACTATATAAAACAAACAGATAAAGTTGGGTGGGTGTAGGCTAGTAAGACGTGCCTGTACAACCATCACGGACACCGTTTCTCTGCTATGGCGAGCAAGCACAACAGTCTGGAGAGTACTGAGAATCCAACAACCGGAAACCATCCAACCGATGGTAGTTCCGTCAATGAAAGGCCAGAAGGTTGTTGCGTGAATTATGTGCACTTGAGATATAACAGCAGACGACTTCACCGAGTTACCTTTCTTGGTTAAAAATAAGCAACTGCGAGGACAGAACATCGCCGATGAACATGTGTTCAAAGTCGATGAAAGTTCATAGTCTAAAAAAAGTTCTTTCGGTTTGGCGAACTACGATTCTACTATGCTAATAGTAGGGCCATAAATGAATGAGGAGAGTCATTGTGTCTTGACTGCAAAGCAATATATCCTAGTATAACCGCGGACTGGTGTACTATTAAATGCCACGACAACTTTAGCATCGAATGATATTCTTCGTTATTTCATCAGCTAAAAAAAGAAATCTAAAAAAAGGAAATGAAAACTAGGACTCAAAATTCGTACAGTTCCTCATATTTAGAAACAGAGAGTGGGAGAGAGAGACGTTAATTATTTGAAAGAGAGTTGATTTAATATCATATTATGACTAGTAGGAAGTTAATGAATTTCCTACGTTTATTTTATTTTTTATATTTTCTCATGAACGAAAAAGTATGAGAACCAAGTATCCCTTCAATACATCAAAAGCAGAGCACAGTCACGAGAATGTTCTAAGCGAAGTTTCTTTTAGTGTGCTTTAGTGCAGTTTTATATAAAGACAAGAATGGAAAACGCGGTTTCGTCTAATAAATTTATTAAAAGTAGTACTATGTCAGAGTCTGCAACGATGCTTTAATGGATACCAAAATCTATAGAAAACTAAAATAAAAATAAAAAGTCATTCAGAAACAACTTGAAATTTCAACTTCATCTGTAAAAATAATGAACTGCAGTTCGTTTTTTCGTAGTAAGATTTTGAAATTTTCTATTTTTTTCGCTCTCATTCCTGAAGCGCACCTTTTTTATTTCCAAGATGTCAGCAATATTATCGGGTTTGTTGGAACGAAACTTTTTGCAAGTTTTTCAGGAAATATCTGTAATACTCGTGAGGTCTGGAATAGTTGTGTTTTAACAACGGATTAACGTCAGATTAACTTAAATGAAAGTATTCTCAGAAAGGTATTTAGAAAGCTACAGAAACCAGGACGGAGGATATCGAGAAAATGTCGGCATTTTGATACCGAGATTGCGAACATTCTCAGATCTATAAAACGGAACACAGCGTATTGACCTTCTAATTCTTGCAATCCCTTCGAAATAGTTCCTTGTAGGTCTGTAATGAATATAACGAATATTCTGCATCTTGAAGAAAGCTGCGTAATTTTCCTTGGGACGGCTTTCAGTTCCAGTCACCCATTTTCTTTAAATGATTCGATAACTTCAAATCTCCATTCTTTCAAAGGAATCTTTGAATTTGAGAAAAAAAGAACTTAGATCCTCTCTTCTTGTTCTTCTCTTACGGGGAAAAAAAAGTTGCTGCGATCGCACAGCTGATGAGTTTCTGTCCGGTCATCTTTGAGAAACATTGGAACGAATCGCATTAAAGCTTTCGCAATTGTTCTGATCGTAGAACTGCTCCAATTGTTTTCCCAAATTTTCTCAATTTTGTAGACAACATGCAAGGCGGATAGCCAACGGAATCACGGATAGCTTTTACCGCTTTCTCAGTCGCTGTGAAATCTTGAAATATACGACGACTGTTTCTCGCAAACACAACCCTTCACGCGAAATTCTGTTTTAAGATGTTGAAAGTTTATTTTTCACTTGGTTAGAGTATAATAAATTTAGTTTAATCCTTTATCCAAGTGTGAGCAAACAAAGTTTGCGCCTGAAAGTATCTTCAGGACTGGGTTAAGGTGGTACAACACCAGGGCAACTCGTTGCAAAGGTGGAGCAAGCTACCAACACTCCTATCTCAGTATCTCCTATAATGCAAACCCCTGAAGAGACCTCAATAAAGGTCGAAACTAGTCTGGGTAGTGGCCCTTCCCTTAATGCATAACATTAGACATATCCGCAAGGAGATGTGTTTTGCATTATAGGAGATACTGAGATAGGAGTGTTGGTAGCTTGCTCCACCTTTGCAACGAGTTGCCCTGGTGTTGTACCACCTTAACCCAGTCCTGAAGATACTTTCAGGCGCAAACTTTGTTTGCTCACACTTGGATAAAGGATTAAACTAAATTTGTTATATCTGTTTTAAGCATTTGACCAATTTTCTTCCAAGAGCGCGATGTGTGCATCTCCTTATGATGTGGGCTTGTACTATCAAGTACTATCAAGATTCCACATTTCCCCAGATGACACGACAGCAGTGAGTGCAAATTTCCGCCGTCAGGTGTAAGTGGTGGGTGTTGCAGGTAGTCTGCTCACTGTTAAATAATAGGAACCGAAAAACTTCGCCAAAAAGATTATCTAAATGTCGCTAAAAATTATCTGCGTGATGGTGTTATGATGATATATATATTAGAACATCGTCCGTACAGTATACGAACGATGTTCTAATTAATAATATGTTTAAAAATGCTTTCATTACCTTTCTTTTTAAAGAAAATATGCATGTTAAAATAAACACAACTGTAATTTTTTTATGCAACTCCCACTTACGAAACGTAAACATACAGGACATTATTGCTGTTTTTTTTTTTTTTTATCGTAATGCCGTTTCAGGCCTCAATAAGGGGATGGTGCTCTCACACCTCACTGCCCACGCAGGGTTCGAAACCGCAAATCTGTTGGTTGGAGAATGGGTGTACTATCCACTTTTCCGTTTCATATTTATTTTGTGGCTTCACGTCTTCTGGTTCCAGCGCTTTACTTCCAAGTACGTACCTGTTACTAATAAGCGATATGAAGAAACAGTACTCTTGTTTCAAATGAGAAAAAAAAAAGCCTTTGAAAATCGTGGTGAATAGGACTTGACTATGGTTTTGTGTATGCGTCTTCCAATAGAAAACTCATCATGGCAAATGTGAAAAGAACTGCGTATGGGATTATAATAAAAATATTATACTTTTATGTATTATTAAAAGAATCACAAAAAAAGATTACAAAAGAAATATAATGTGTGAAATTTTAATACTTGAATGACTACGGACACTATGAGCATTTGATGATCACGTTCGGTTATTTAGAATTAACACGAGGAGAAGAAGACCACGAATGGGTCTTATCGCGTATCCAGCGCCACAATCGGCTCCTGAGACGAAGAACAAAACTGGTACCTCCCCTAATAAAAATTTAAAAAATAAAAAATAAATTACTCGGTGACTAAATTCCCCTTAGGATATGGCACCTGAAGCGAGCGCACTGCTCGCCCTACCAACGTTACGGCACAGGGCATAACGCAGCGGCAGAAACTGCGTGATTTAGCTTCTACTGAACAAGCAAAGGAAAGAGATCTGCATTTATTATTATTATTATTATTATTATTATTATTATTATTATTACTGACACCTCCAGTCTTTTGGCATTCATTATACCGTATCTTTGGCTACGTGCTTGTATACTTACTTCTGTTATTATTATTATTATTTTTTTAATTACAAACTGGTTCACATCTGCTCACTGAATGCAAGTGGCAACAACTCTTTCTCTTATCACACCATCAAACACAAATGATTAGCGCTGAATGGCTGTGTGGATTGGATACTAATTCGGACTTATTATCCCACTTGAGTCTTTTACCATCTCTTGGCTTTTAATCGGGGGTAACAACAAGACCTTTTAGTTGGAAAGCCTGTATTCGGATGCGACGAACGTTTTTAATAGTTTTTTCAATTGAGGATGGATTAGTTGGTCTTATACGGCAGTGGAAGGGTTCCCCCCCACCCCACCCCCAGTTTTTCATCCTGCAAAATGGGTAAACCCGCAAAAGAACACACGGTTAACAAGTATAATACACTAATCTCATAACTTTAGTTGCTTCGGCCGTAATTCCAAACAATCCAACCCTGAACTCTTTACTTTTCGAGTCTATAATAAAAATAATTCATTGGCAAGATTTTGATAATTTGACTTTGTCTTTGTGCTAAAGGGCCGATAAGCATTTTCATGTGTGGAGAACGAAATCGGAAATCGCAGTGGCGATGATTGCAGTGGAAGTGTAGGCATTTGTTTTTATTAACTCGATTAACTTCTGAGCAATTAAATTTCTCCAATTACCTCTTAAGGATCCTTTGACGGTTCTCGTTAAGAAGACCGACAAACATATGTATTAACACAACCGGGAAGTTATTCGTTATTAAAAAAAAAAAAAAATTGGCGCTCCTATCTCAGAGCGACTGTTGTAATACGATCTGGGGAAGCGGAAGCGATTCTCGGAGCTCGCTCTTACCCTTCAATTATATTACTAAACATAGTTAAGTAGCGAAGTATTATTGAAGAAGCGTTTAACCAATTAAGGTTTTATGCGATTAATTTCTGTTGCATTCGTTAGCACGGGGGTTTGTTGCTTTGGGAGGCCACTGCAATCGATGTTACATGACTCCGCAGTCGAACAAGCGGAAATAGCCCTGTGGACTGTCATCAGTGTCTTGGAAAAAATATAAAAATCGATTATTTTCTCTTCTTTTTAAACTGAACTTTAGTTTAACGCAGTTGTAGTTTAAAAAGAAACATTTTAAAAAGAAGGATGCTAATTGCAAGTTCACACCTAACAGTAATTGAAAAGAAAATGGGTTTAATTAAACGAATAATGTTTTGTACGAAGCAAATGTGCTCCCGAACATTCAGTAAGATATGAATGATATTTCTTTTCGTTTCCGATGTAATTCCTTGGCAGGTCCACTCAGGAGGTGAGAAATGGAACTTTGTGAAGGTCATAAAATGGTACGGAACTGGTCAATTTAAAAAGGACCTTGATTACTCGACTACCTTGATCTAGAAGTGTTAAAGCGGAAATGTTAAATAGGACAGAAAAGGTAAACCTCTTGGGAGAAAATTGGAAATTATTTCACAAAAAAAACTAAATGTTTTCTTTGACTGCAGCGAATTTAATTTGGATTTAATATACAAGTCATCCATCGACTCACTTCGGGATTCCGTTCCATCTGGCAGGACGTAAGTCGATACATTAAATCAACGGAGTTATAGGGGTGGGTTAGGGACTTAGCCGTAATAAGTATACTGCCATTTTAATTTTTAAACCTTATTATAAAACTGTACTGTGCGTTACTGCCCCTCTATAAAACAGGAGAATAATCTTCATTACCTTCCCTATGTGAAGGTCAAGGCTGCGGCTCTTCTGGTGTAACCTTTGTTTTTTTATGAAAATGCCCAATCTGCTTTGCTTATTCCTCTTCTTCTTCTTTTCATCATAAGTTTGTTTATAGCAAACAAACAAGTCATGTACTTTTCTTTCTATTAATAAGTAGTGTTCAACATTGGGGTCTTCAACCATTTTGAGAACATCGCTGACTGCGGAGAACATTTCTACAAGGACGATCATCAGTAACTTATTTTAACAATACCTTTCCTCACTCCTCCCCCCCACACACACACACATTATTCCCATCATTAAGAACTGTAACAAGAAGAGTGATGATGTGATATCATTCGTGCAATTGGAATGTTTGTGACTTTGAAATCACAAAGAAAAAAAGAGAAAGAAAAAAGACGCAAGGAATGGTCACAGGACGAACAAAAGTATACAAAACTGGAAAGAAAGAAAAACTTAACTTGTACAGTGAATGAAAGATTATCAAAGTATATAACCAAATCTTTCTATATATACACAAAAACGACCCCCCCCTTATAATTGTCTTCATGTTTTCAGTTACTTGGAAAGTGACGAATAATGAGGCCGTGTGGTCTTTCGTAACGTCTTTAGCGAGTTCCTGGGGTCAACCAGAGTGTTAATAATAAGAATCTTAATTACTGATCACCCGTTGATCAGCCAGTAGATGCAAATGCGAAGTTATTAACCCATCAAAGCAACAACGTCGTCATCGTGAAAAGAAAAACAAACACAGGATGATGTTCTCTCATCTCATGCATCCATTAACGTGCTTTCCTCAAATTTTGCCAAGGCCAAGTTATTTTAGACTTTCCCACAAGCCAAATTAATGCTATTTCTGTCAATACCGTTGATTCTCTGGCAGTTTTTTTTTTTTTTCTGTTTTGCGTAATGAAAAATCCGAGTTTCCATACGATAAGACTTACCACTTTTCCGTATGCGATTGGCTAACAGGATTCGAACCCCAGGTCCTCGTAATCAATGGGTATCGTCGATACTGAAACAACTGAAGAGCCTTCATGTAATCAGAATAACATGATTTATTATTATTATTATTATTATTATTATTATTATTATTATTATATTAACGGTGACCTGTGACAGTGAGAATATTAGCAATAAGAATCGAGAACATTCGTATCCTCCGCCTGTTTACGATTTATTGCAAACACGTGGACAAATTGCTAAAGAACTAGCAGACGAACGCAGAAAGTGAATTCACATTCGGGACTATTTAGACACGTTATTGTCCCTTATATTTTAAAAAACTGAAAAAATTATTATGTGTAATGGCAAAGCATTCAAGATGTGACTAAAAAAATCTACAAAAAATGGATCACAGGAGTTTATAATAACTGTTGTATTTCTTGCAATGCGTAAACATACTTTAGAAAACTGTTTTGAAACTGGCGTTATTTTTGTTATTTATGATTTCCCTCATACAGTTTGCTTTCCAAATATACTGCATTAGTTAATCAGAAAGCAAACTCATGTGTGATTATTACGAGCAATCTATCTCAAAGAATGCCTGTCTCATGGAACAATTTGCTCGACAGGAAGCTTGCTTTCTGCTTCACTAATTCAGGAAGTCTTCCGATGTTACACAATCAAGGCATTAGAAGCAGCTTCAAAATACCTAGCAAAGTAAAGATTTCTCCTTGACTATATTAAATGTCGCTAACATCTGTTCTCGAGAGTACTTTACTTACTCCCTGTTAGAAAGGAAGCACGTGCTCTACGTCTAAGAAGCAACAATAGATTGTA
>NC_143571.1:9002500-9062500 GCF_054136105.1 Typopeltis vanoorti
ATCCAAGAAGGCCTTGTCAGAAGGTCGAATTGCAAATAATTGGATTAGAGCTCTCTCATAGTTTCCATCTACGAAAAAAAAGAAAGAATAAAGCTTAATGTGAGAATTACAACCGAATGTCTTTAATAAGTGTTCCATGTAAGATTTATGCAAATTACTTTAGATGATACCAATAAAAAGAAACATGGAGAACAAAAATCTGGGTGCTTGCCAAACAGAAGTCAGGATCAGATTTTCACTTTACGACTTAATCTGTACTTAAGTTTTGCAGCTCTGGAAAACGTATATCCCAAGGTCCCCAGGGAAAAGCTTTTCAAAACACCACAATTGTAGGGGATGAATGGAACATTATGCAGAGCAATGCATAGTCTGTATTTAAGTTATAAGTCAGTAGTAGTTAGAATTGGAAATACGAGAAGATTTGATGTAAAATCAAGTGTTCGAACAAGGAAGCACACTATCATCACTCTTATTCATCATATGTATGGGTCGCACCATGAAAGAAAGCTGCATTGAACTCGATATTTGAATCAGCGATATCAAACTCAGCTCTTTGTTTTATGCAGGTGATGTTGCTCTCCTCATCTAGTGCAAGCCTCCATCCAGGATTCTCTAACCAAATTGAATGACAGCTGTATGAAAATCACAATGAAAAGCTCTGGAATCTATACGGAAGCTATCGAAATAGCTTTAAAAAAAAGCTAAATATTACTGGCGGATTTATTTATTTATTTAGCATAGCGATGTTCCTAATATTTTGCGCACTAATTTTATATTTACGGAAATCCGTGCCAAACTCTTCGAGATAGTTTTTTTTTTTTTTTTCATGATTTATTTCTTTTTTGGCATGTTGATAATTGACAAGGAGACTGCTGTCTTTTCTTTTACGGGAGTTTTCCTCTTGTTTGTGTAGCTTGTTAATTAGGTTCTTGGTTCGCGATTTCTAGATTACAATGCCGACTGATTCTCTTTCATTTTATTTATTTGTTTATTTGATTGAGGATTGATACCGTGCGGGCAGCATTTTACTCGGTAATAGTTCTCTTCCAAAGTATTATTCATAAATCATTTAAGCACCAGAACTGGCTTCGGTGGTCATAACAAAAGTAAAGGTTTGGTTACTTTTGATAAACGAAATCTGCAGTCAAAAAGGAAGTCAACGAGAAAGTTCACCTCGCACTGGCAGGATTTGAACTCAGGTTTATTCTTAAATAAATGGGATTCCCTCCTAGCTTTTAAGAGAGGATAATATTCGCCTACCTAAGACACTATAGTTTAGTGCTCAGGCATGCAAGTTAACCGCCTCGTAAGGAGATGAGGAGATTTTTTTTACTGCCAAGTGGGCTAGAGAACAAACGTATCTTACAGAATATAATCCGTTCACCTCACGGCGCTGGCTGATTTGACGTAAGGTAAACAACCGATTAATGAATCCGTGGGAGATTAAACACTCTTTCCCAACATGAATGTATTGCAATTTAGTGTATTAGGATTAGTTTGTATGAGCCGCCTATAAGCAACGAGAATAATAAATTAGATAATAAGATCTGTAATACGTTTACTAATCATATTTGGCGCCCCCTAGCACTCGCACAAGAAACCAAGAAGTTGAGTTCAACTTCAAATAGCGCATTCGTAACTCAAGGAAAATGATTATCTCTCCCTGAGCCTCGGTATAATTTTAATATGATACTTTCTTTACACGTACATTTATACACTTAATAATGATAGCGGGATTGCCGAACTATTGAAGGGAAGAATGAAAATGAAAGTTAACCAGGGATTAATCCAGTTTTGGTGTAGGATGATTTAGTGTTGTTGTATTTGAAAGAAAGGCCGAAGTCTTCCCGATAGGCATTTATTTTTATAGAGTACATAATTCATTAATCCCGCTGAAAAAATTCTCTATTCATCATCAGGAACTTCATAACACCATTGAATATACTCTGTTTGCCAGTAGCGCACTCAGGGTTTAATAGGGGGGGGGGCGAGTTGGGTACACGATTTGAGATTACACACTACGCATTGCATACGACCTGAGCATCTGCAATGATTGCTAATTCATAAGTAGTATAGAAATAGAAGACACGACAAAACATAAATAAAAAAAAAAGAATTTTAATTAGGAAAAGATTTTTGGAAAATTTTCTAGTGTTTTTTCTTTCGTCTTCTTATGCCTGTAAATTGGTGTATCCTTTAGTCTGTTTGTCTGTTTTCCAGAAAGGTGAAAGTGAGATCCTACTAACTCAGTTTCCGTGGAAAATCCCTTATAAATATTTCCCATGTCTGATCAAAGGTAATGGTCGTTCTTTCAAGTACGCTATGGAGGGGCTACTTAAGGATCAGAAAGAACTTGTCAACCTGAACACCTCATTTTGCAGCAAAAACAAAAAGGTGTTAAATCTTTGTACAGAGATGCAGCCCGCTTGCTGACATTGCAAGCAAGTTCCAGGTTCCGGATCGAACAATGCCAACGAGAATGATAGCAAAGGGGTTCCCCAACCGAATAACCTTCTTGTGTGGTCTCCAACTCCTATTCACCTTGACAGGAGAACAAATTCCTGCTGTTGACCTCATGTCCTTTGTTAGCAAGCTCATATACCCTTTTTATTATTATTATTTATTCCAGAGACCGCAGTTTCACTACTCTCTGTTTACTTGGAGGGGTTTTATTCCCTTCCCCCACCATTCAGATTCAGTCTACAGAAGTTGACTAGAGGAACTAACCCGTCGTCGCCATATCGACGACACGGGATGGCGCCAGACACAACAGTGAGGTGGTCACGTTACGAACACCTATCTACATTGAAGATTAAAGTGACGGGAGGCTGACATGGTGGCCAACTTCCTCGTAACTCGACCCAAAGAAACAACAACAACAAAAGAATGTTCATTCACCCTGCTGGCTGGTAGGCTCGGAAATGTTGACAGCAATTACGGAAAATAAAATTCGGAACAACAATCAACACCCAACACCGTTTCCGCCTGTGGCGTGGGTGTGGTTTGATGCTACAGAGCAAAACCTGCTGCCGGCGAGACTCTTTTTTTCATCCATCCGTACGTTTACATTGAAAATGTTTTTATGACTGAAGACTAGAAGGTGTTGTTGTGACGCGAAAGGCGTAAATAGTTCGCTCACTTAACTGCTGTAATGGGTACAACAGTCAGGAAAGACTTCAGACGTTTCGCATCGGTACGATTCTTCATCAGGAAAATCACAGGGTTCAGTTCTGAAGAAATGGGGAAAAATTAGCCATTTGACCACTACAAACCGTTTAAAAGATTACCACTTATTCGAAGCGCTCTCTCTCTCTCTCTCTCTCTCTCTCTCTCTCTCTCTCTCGCATACACACCCACACACCCACATACAAATATAGCAGAGAGCTGAAGGCTGAACTGTAAGAGCTTATGGTAATTTTGCCTTTATCGAACGAGTTCACAGCTTGTCCTGTGACCTTTGATGCAAAAGGAATCTTTTGTTACATCGAAAAGAACACAACGTTAAACTCCAGTCTGTACGTACGAATGTTTAAGCCAGTAGTTCTGTAAGCGTGTTATATTTCTTGGTTAGTTTATTGTACTTCTCTCCCTTATAACAATTCCATGTGGTAAGCTAAGAACTTGTTGGGATTGTTATAAGAAAATTCTCGAGGAACCAACATGGTATCTTTCATGCTGCCTCACTCCGAATCGACTGTTTTCTTTTTAATGAAATATGTGCCACATTCTTTGTCACTTTCAGTTACACACACTTGATAGCCATAATGAAATAAGACATAGCAGGAAAAGAGTGCTTATTTCATAATTATCGACGAATCTAATTAGAAAAGCGCGTTGTATCATTAACGGTACACGTTTAGAATGAGGATCGTCTAAGAGCGACCGATTGTAGGATTATAAGGAATGTAAAGTAGTTTTACAATAGTATAGGAGAAATAGTTTAAGAAGTGAGTCTAAAGATATCGTAAGATGTATTTGAGCTATAAATAAAACTAAGAAATAAAGCAGTACTGCAGTATTCAAACTACAGAAACAAGGTTTTGTAGTTTGAATCCAGGAGGCCAAAGCTCGGTTTGATTTGAAGAGTAATAGAAGGAAGAAGAAAAAAAGAGTTTCGGGTTATAACACCGCGGTATATAGGGAATATTCAAATAGTGTTTGGGAAATCTTACTTCATCTAGTCTTGTAGGTAGTAAACTTTCTCCTGGAAACTCGAGTTCTTTAACACAAACTGGCCAGAAGAACAATTAACAGACATAATCCCCTGGCCGCCTCATAGCCTCAGTTGCTTCGGCTGTAATTCTCAACAATCTAATCCAATTCTTGGTTATCGTGTTAATCGCTAGCAAAGTGATTACGAATTTGTAACGACATAAGGAAAGGTCTCTGCTTTTTTTTAAAAAATAATTTTACAAATTTAAAAAACGAAATCTGTTTAGTCATCCAGTAATCTTTAAACTCGCTATGAAAATCTTAAATATGCTAAATTTAATGAAAATATTTTTGTAATATTAATTTCATGACGTTTTTAAAGAATGTGTATCACATTATTCGTCTTCGTTGTACAAATACTTTACGTACACGTAAAACATTCCTAATATTGTATTTACATGTTAAGGCTTTTTTCTTTATCCTGCAGAATTTATATCAGACTTATTTATGCTGTATATTAATACGTATATACAGAATATGAGTCGAATCCATCTGATCGGTTTCTAAGTTCAAAAGTGGAGAGAGAGAGAGAGAGAGAGAAAGAGAGAGCGAGAATGTCCCAAATGTTCAACTTCACTCACAGTAAAACAAATGAAAATATAAAGTGGATCGTCATCCTTCCCCATGAAGATGAACGCATCGCTAGTAAATACACACACACGCACGCACACATCCAAATCTTAGGAAAAAAATTTTTCTTAAGCTAGAAAACGTTACAGCACTTGTAAAGAAGAGAATTGTTTCAAATTGTAAAAGGCACACTTTAGTAATGAGTGCAGTCATGAAGGACGCACAAAATGCTTGCGTATCACCAGGAAATGTTTTCGTCAGACTGGGAAAAAGGAAGACAAAGTGATCTCTTTTAGAGTGAGAGTGGGCGGATGCGCACGTGCTGGACATGCTTGAATCATTTGCCCACACCGCAACACAGAAGTCCTTGAAGTCCTGATATTTACTTATTAGTCCTTAGTTCCTTCCAAAAAAGCTAGTAAAATGACGGGCAAATATATGGTTATCTTATTTACAATGTAGAATCGTTTGATGCGGGTTTTTTTATTATTATTTTTATTTTTGGAAAGAGCATTGCGAGAGGCTAAGTAATGATAACAAAATCTCACAGAGGAAAAGAAAAACCGAGGGAAGGATACTATTCAAATTCCGATGTTTTGAATTTCGCCGGATCAAATCAAATATCTTCCCAGCGGGAATAATAACTGAATACCTGGGTTCACGATAAGGTCATCATCACATAATAGCATACCGTTATTGGAACTTTTCTACCATATCCACCTATCCCATTATGTGTCGCACATTCGAAACTCTCTCTCTCTCTCTCTCTCTCTGTCTCTCTTTCACACACACACATATCCGCTATGTGTGTGTGTGTGTATGAAAGGTCTTCCCACCACATTTGAAAGGTCTTCCCCACCACACACACACACACACACACACACACCTCAGAGTGTTGCATCATTTAAGAATGACTTTGCTTGTAGAGTTGGTAAGACAATAGTTTCATCCTCCTTTAAAGATCTTCCTGTATAAGTCAGCAATGCAGCGAAGGACTTCTCTAGTTCTTTTGAATCGGAGAGAAGAGATTAGCAAATATGAAGCTTCGAATCCATCTTGGACAAGAGAAAGCTTTATAATTTTTTTTTCATATTACGGTGAGTCCAGTGGTGTTGTTAGAGCTTTATCCGCCATCTCTATACACGTCAAAAATACTACAAAAAGTGAAAACGACGTATAGCGAAATAACTTAAGAACACTATGTTTAATTTTGAAGTAAAACTTTAATTCCAACATTCTAAAATGTTATTTTTCTTGCTTTTCTGTTAGCAAAATCGTCGTTGACATATTGGTGAAGTCTATTTCATAGTAATGTAGGTAATTATTAATCAATTTTAATTTAGAAAAACTCCTCTCACAACTAGCAGCACTTACAGCAATTGTGAGGAATATTCGCAGTAGGATTACAATATTTGGAAATGAGTTCTTGAGACTGTATTTTATAATTAACTGCATTCAAAAAACTCCAAATTGCCGCCCGGGGCGGACCGCCTCCTCTAGCTACGCCTCTGGGTGAGTCGTACAGTCTCGTGGTAGGGTTTTCTTTTTACTATCAAACACCGATAAACCAGCCGAAGAACACGCGTGCATAATACTTGCTTTGACAACATATTAAACAACGAAAACATCACCTTGCTGTTCACCAAGGTACACAGCCTTTTCCTATGATAGAAAAATCTTAATAAATAAAGTGAAATGAACAGGAATTAAGGGACTGATTATCAAGATAATCCTGTGTTATGATTTTGCTGTAATTTTCGTCGCATATTTTATGTAGCTAAACCCAACTGCAAAGAAAATAAATCGTTGTGTAATCAGTGCAATCTTTTTATTTATATATTTATTTCTATTTATTTCATCTATTATTTATGCATTTATTTAAACCTTTAAACACATCCCATTAATAATCTCTTGGCGAATTATTATAAGAGTCAAGATACAAATGCCGATATTTCATTAAAAGGAAACTTGGAGACTGCTTTAATAACAGTAGGGAAATACTATAAGAAACTATTCTTTTCATTTTGCTTTTCAAGACATAGAAATATCACTATACGACTTGCAGTTTCTTTTTCAAATCATCACTCATCGTGAGTAAGAAATTATAGACAAGCGAATGATATTAAGAATGATGTAATCGTTTCGAATGCCTATATAGTGTCGCCATCTAGTGTACGCAATGTAACTTCAGCAAATCCTGACAACTGCCATTAAAATATAGAGAATTTTAAATTAATTAAAATTAATCTTATTTGTATATTAATCGCAATTAAACCATAATTATTTTTTCTAGAGTAAGCATTTACTCTAATTTAAATGCAAAATTCAAACTATCATCGGACAAATTTTAATCTTTTGTGAAAAAAAAAACAAAAAAAAAAAAACAGTCAGTGGATGAACTTATAAAAGTCGCATTCTGTTTTGTTCATTGCATTTTTCATTATCTGTTTGCGAAAATAATAATTTATTTTTTATATTCATATTGGTCTTGAATGGCGAAGCACGCTCATCTAATGATATGCAGGCTAATTTTAATATATTGTTCATTTCGCCTTTTCATCTGCTATATTAGAAACGTTGCCTAGCAACCAACTATCCAACTGGAAAGTGTTGAATAGCGTTTGTGTACAAGATTAGAGAAACATCAACTATAGATAATGTGGCTTCTGTGCGCTTTGGCGCTAGGCCGTGTGGCAATAATTTTAATAATAGCCTGTTTGGTCTACTCCGTTAAGAACACAGGTTGGTAACATACGACTCATTAGTCGACTCTGTGTCATCTACAGCGTGCGAGTGATTGCTTTTAAAGTCGCTGTTGTCGGTTTAATTACAGAAATTATAATTAATTACTGCACACTCCGCTAAAAGACCGCGGAGCTGATGGGTGATTTATGTCAGCCATAGAGACTTGCATACTGGTCGTTTCTTTTGACGCATGAATTGAGGCCTTTGTCAAATCAGAGGGTTGTTGTCGGGTAGCGTTTAAACCGACGAATTAGTCGCACGCCAACAAAATAAATAAACCGTGAAGGACGTTTAATTATAATTTTAAGAAGAATCGTAGTAATGCCATTGCTATCATCGTTATTTCCTAGAATCCCTTGTTTTTCTACGAATAGTTTCTTCTTCTTAATTGTAGGCTCTCGATGTGATTATTCCTTACCCGTTCTGTTGTTTGTTGGTCCCAACTTCCACAGAATATCCTACAAAAACTTTCATAGATTTTGACATTTCAATGTAAGGATAACGAATCTAGGTTTGATTTCAGCTAGAAAGATATAAGGCTAGAAGATATAAGATAATCAGTCTGGATCCCAGAATCTGGCACGTATGTAGGATGGTACTTTTCGCACCGAGATAATGATTCAGCGGAGCAGATATCTCGAACACGAGGAATGATGCCCATGACGCAGAATTAGAGACGGCGTTCTTGTTTTTAAGGAAGAAAGCGGGAAAAGAGAGAAATTGGTGAAGCTTACTAAACTAGGAATGATTGTTACGATGTACAACATTGATCTGACAAAAAAAAAAAAAAAAAAAGCATCTTTGTAAAAAATCTCGTTTCAACTCTTCTAGTGAAAAGTCATCCTTTGTCGATTGTTTTTTTAACATTTTATTTTATTTTTAACCCTAAAACTGTCGCACGTAAATATCAAATGTTTGCACGTTTCTGTCTGAGAAGTTGTTCCAAACAACTTCTCAAGGTTATTATAATAACGGAGAGTGAAAAAGCACAGTGCCTCTTATTTACATGCGTCTCATTATATTGCAGTTGCAATTCCCCCCCCCCCTTTTTTTTTTTCGGGAAATGTGTTTGTTTTCCAAGAACTGTTGCGAATAAAACAGCTGTTCAAAAAAACGGTGCTGGAGAACAAAAGAAGTTTGAAGTGCATCTGCTGAAAATTCTTTTACGAACAATCTGAACAGGAAAACAAAACATCTTATCTACAAATGGATGGCAGCATCTGAAATTTTAGATAACATACAAAAAAAAATTTATCGTTCATAAGAAAACAAGAAGGTAAGTGCTAATGCATTCTTCATTTTATTTTTAATAATGGCTTGTTATTGTATGAGTCCGCTAAAATAATTCGAACATTCGATATTTTTCCTGGATCAAGACTAACTTATGTGTAATATGTCCAAATAAAGTTGTTTAAAAGCGTTTAGAAATAATAAAGTGAATCCAAAAATGGTGTTTATTGTAAGACACCCTATCGTATAGATCAAGGTTTCCCAACTCTTTTTTCCGTGGCCCGGTTATTTTAATACTCCATCTTCGTGATCCACTAAACCTTTTTTGGCCAGTAGGTAAAATAAAACAGATTTGAATGTTCATAGAGTTTTCATTTATTATTATTATAATAAAGAAGCATTTACTCTTACAAAAATATAAAGAAATTAAACTAAAGCCAAGTAATTTATTAATGAGAAGTGTGATGCTGTTAACTAGAAACTTCAGGTTTGGAGGAAAAGATAACTTTATTTTTAAATCCGGTTCGACTTCCGATCGGTTTCTATATTTTTTTTTTTTAGAAAAACCAGTGTTGAAAGCCTGTTTCACACTTATAGGTCGTGACTCTTTAGTCATTAGAAATTTAATCGCTTTTTCTGCTAAAACTGGGGACTCCTGACGGCAAGACTGCCAAAAATCCATCAGAGGTATTGTGTTGAAGATGTCTTTGAGTGCCGTATCACACGACAGTTCAATTATAGATTCGATATCTGAATCCGGCAATTCTGTCTCAGATTCTGCGTTCACTGTAAAAGGGTTCCTTATCCATGCTTTGTTGCTGTTGATTGGTTTTGGGGGAATATTCCTTCAGACTTGCCTGCAGTCCTAGCATAATGTTCTTTGATAACAATCTCATCCGGCATGGAACTCACATTACATTCTTTTTGTAATTCTGTCAGCTTCGTAAAAGATTTGTAATTCCCTGCTTCCACACGACGGGGCCACGAATTGAGTTTTTTTTTTGTTGTTGTTGTAGCTTCCACCTTCTCTTTCACTTTAAATACAGTTCCATTGCTACCTTGTAATATCAGATTTAAAGGATTCATTTTTTTGCACAACGCAGAGAACATTCTCGAATTCAATGGACGAGATTTTATAAAGTTTATAAATTGCACACACTCTTGCATAGTTGCATTTAAAAGCAATGGAATTCTTTTGACGGCTAATGCTTCTCTGCGACCCGACATTTATTTTTCGCGACCCGGTGCCGGGTCGTGACCCACCATTTGGGAAACGCTGGTATAAATCATCTTCTTCTTTCTAACATGGAATTTAGGCCAAGTGGCCTGTTCCGGTCTCGTGCCATCTCTTTCTTGGTCTTCCGATTCTTCTTTTTCCACTTATTTTGTATCTGTATAATATTTTTGATAGTCTGCTGTTGTCCATTCGATTTAAATGTTCTATCCATTTAGTCTTATGAAGTAATTAATTGATTTTATTTTCAGGGATTGTAAGATTTCTTCATTTGTTTGGTATAGAGATCACATACATAAATGCTATTTTAATCCTGACAATAGAGTAATGCATTATACCTATTAATATATCCATTTATTTTTTTTATTTATTGTATATATATATATATATTTTTTTTTTATTTATTTATTTATTTATTTTTTTTTTAATAACGAAACCTGTGGTGCGATCATAATTAAAAGAAATACACGTATTGACCACAGTGAAAATTATTTCATTGTAAATATTTCCTACATATATATATATGTGCAGGAAGTTTTTTTACCTTGGGTATAATATATGTTAAAGATGCCAAGCTATTTTAAACATTGTGTGTGTGTGTGTGTGTGTGTGTGTGTGTGTGTGTGTGTGTGTGTGTGTGTGTGTGTGTGTGTGTGTGTGTGTGTGTGTGTGTGTGTGTGTGTGTGTGTGTGTGTGTGTGTGTGTGTGTGTGTGTGTGTGTGTGTGTGTGTGTGTGTGTGTGTGTGTGTGTGTGTGTGTGTGTGTGTGTGTGTGTGTGTGTGATGACTTTAAACCGAGATAAAATATTAAGCTTTAATGAAAATGATACAACTAGTTTCAGCCTTCTTCAGATATCCACTAAAGGTAGAGCACAGTGATAAAAATTGAAGTTACAAAAATCTGAGAATTACAGGCAAAAATGCAATACATAATTGACATAAAAAACGTTGTATTTTTTAAGTTGTTCTATCCAACTGGCCATTGTGTATAGTGCGTGCTTGTGAGTTCTCGTGAATGCCAGTATTGAACAACTGCAGCATGGCTATCAGGGAAGTTGTAACTTAAATTGCTGTTCAAATGTTCAGGATTTAGGAGGATTTCTCTGGATCCCACAATTTTCCTTTCAAACTCATCACTGCAGCGAAAAATGTTTTCGGATTTATCCCAGCAAACTGAGTGACTCTGTAGATCATCATGAGGATTGTTTGAGAAAAGCACATGACTGGATAGCGCAGATGCATGTGATCTTTTATAGGAGATGTCTCTCTTATGTTCTTCTATACGTAGTTCAATAGATTTGTTAGTCTGTCCAAAATAAGGAATATTACAATCGCACTATAATTTGAATACACCTGGATGTTTTAGGTTGTGATGGCTTCAGATGGCTTATAAGAGAACGGATTTTAGGTAGTATAGTGAAAAACATCCTGATGTTGTATTTTTTTAAGGACTTTAGCCAATTTATTGGAGACTGAACTAATGTAAGGTATTGAGATGCTGCCTTTAAAATTAATCAATAGTTTAAAATCAATAGTTTCCGTAGTACACTGCCTAGGAGGATCCAGAAGAAATTTCTTAACCGTTTTTTCAGAATATTCATTTTGTTTAAAGATAAGAGAAAGGTGATTAATTTCTTTTTGGAGCTCATCTGGTTCATTTAAAAGAGAGCGTGCTCTGTGTCCTAAGGTAGAAATAGTTCCGAGCTTTTGAGGTGGAAAGTGATGAGATTGACAGCGCGGATATCTGTTAGTATGAGTGGGTTTTCTGTATATAGAGATTTTAAATCTATCAGAGCATCGTGTAAGAAATACATCCAGGAATGGAAGGCAGTTATTGCGTTCTAGTTTGGCAGTGAATTTTATATTATAAAAAATATATATTATATATTATATATTTTATATTATAAAAAATATATATTATATATTATATATTTTATATTATATATATATATATATATATTTTTTTTTTAATAAAATATTTCGGACTTCGTGTTTTTCACAAGATGCTTAATAGGAAGTATCCGAACTATTTTTTTAGAAATATTTATTCTATATTTATTCTATTCTATATTTACGTTCTAGTTTCAGATTTCACGAATTTTATTCCAGATAGCAGTGTTCGAAAACACGCAAGAAGGATTTTTTTTTTTTTTTTTTACTCAGCTAATGACATTCTTGATTTCAGGTTTCAACTCTACTCTAGATCTCCATATAGTTACTGAATAAAAATTTATAAAATATAAATAAACCCACAGCAAATTATAAGCTTTCATTAAAAAATTAACAAATGTAATAAACAATTTAAAAATTATTAATTGGATTTAGCATTCGTTACACACCTATACTTTTTTCTTAAAGTCTCTATTTAATTTGTTTAATTTTTGCTACTCGTTTTGTGTGGAAAAGTCCTTTTTAGGACTTCCAGGGTAACGAATGGCAATGCTGTAGCCAATGAAGTTTTAACTGAGGCTCGGCTATTGCCCGTTACCCAGCCATGACTGGAGTTTTTAGCTCGATGACACCCCATCCACACAGATTTCTTCATTCAGATGATGGGATAAAGAGTCAAGGACTCAGTCCATCGCCCAGTTCTTTTAAGAACTCATTTTGTCAGAAAAGTAAAAATCGATCAGTATATCGTTCGTTATAGATTTCTATTTTCGATTTCGATGTAGAGAGAGATGTAGGGTTAATTTCAGATAATAATTGCTACAGAGCTTTACATAGGTGCCTGTAATCGATTTCGTCTGTAAAAAAAAAAAATAAAATAAAATAAAATCAGAGCAGTCTAATTCTTCGAAGGACGCTTTTCAGTATCTTCAAGTAAATGACGTTGATGTATCACCTAATGATAGCCTTAAAGTTGGGAATATTTTCTAATTCTCACATAAACTAATAAAATGGCATTTTAGCAGACCGGATGTAGATAAATAACCGTCTGCTGTAGTTATTGTTAATTTGGAATCTTCTCATCTTTTTTATTGTTATTTTAAATATTTGTATCTTATATCTAGTTGGTTTTTTCCTCCATTCAGGTTAAGCCAAAAATCACGCAACTTATTTCAGATAATCTTTAACATCCAATTTCGATATTTCACGCTGCTTAGAGTAATCAGTTATAGTTATCGTCTTGATAAACTAAATTTAATGAAAAATACAAATTCTTAATTCAGTTTCAATGCTGATTATATGTAAAAACAGTTACAATTTTGTGTAATAAAAAATTGCAATGGCATTTTGACAAAAACCATTTCAGTTCTGTTGTTAATATTTTTCATAAAGATTTAAAAATGATAAACCTGGCTTAAAAAAAAATAGAAATATTCCAAAATGAGGTATTGCCGACTTTGAATGCTGCTTTCTTTGTTCGGCCATAATGATAGAGATCCACCATAAGAATGTTGAAAACCTTCATCTTTTAGTGGGAGAAGAAGAAGAGGAGGAGGAGGTAGATTATTTTTTTTATGATTCCCGCTCATGAAAGGTCGAAAACCTACAGTACATTAGTAGCTTGGGTAAAGCTTTATTATTTTCTTTATGGAGATTATGGAACTTTTTTCAAACCAATGCAGGTCCAATAAACTGGGACCTGGTAATGAAATTCATCTCCCACTAAAAAACACAATCGCAAACATCCATGCCCACGACAGGATTTGAACCCGCTTAGGTACACCGCCTACTTTCTTCTCAGAATATTAGGAAGGGTGGGGGATAATTTTCAGAATCAGGAGGGAGCGAGTTGATTTGAAAATGTCAAATGGCGTGCTATCAGAAACAGCTGTGTTTATCACTACCTTGAAATTGACTCGATTTCTTTCTCATTGCCTCCTAACTTCGACTAAAGTGAAGTTTTCTGTATGTTTTAGAGAAAGTACTTTGTTATTTGTACAAGAACCAAGAAACCTCTCCCAAAAGGAGTGCGCTAAGACTATTTCATTCAGAATGCATAAAGAACTGTTCATAACAAAGTTTAAAAGAGTTCATCGTTCTTTTGCAGTGCACTTGTAACTCTGCAGCAGTTGTGGTGATCTGGAAAGCGTAGCTGAGAAACGAGCAACCGGGGATACGCGTGTGAATTAAAAAAAAAAGGATGAGTTAGTGTGAGTGAGAAGAAGATTGTATAATGTGGAAATTACATGAGTAGAAGTTTTATACAGAACTCGGATTCCTTGGACAATGGCACGGCGCCAAACAGGGGGATTACAAAAGACTGATGCTAGAACAAAGACAGAAAATTGAAACCAATGACAGTCTCTTCTTTGAAAAGTTGGGTTAAAACCAGAATTCAGGATTAGCGATATTCATCTTGTCTTAGTAAATGACTTACATTTAATAATAAAGTGACTAGCTCAGCCGGTGTAGACGAAGCCTGGTCAGAAAGACCTGGGTTCGATTCCCGTCCATGACGTGAGGAACCTTTATCTGGTCTCTTTCGACGAAAGGTGAGTTAGCCCGTCTCACATGGAAGTAGGATTTCGTTTTCACCCGGAAACTGGGGTTTTTCGTCTCCCAAAACAGGCGAACCGGCTCCGTGAATGAACACACGCATCTACAGACGTAAGAATTGTAACCCCCAACGCCAGACTCTGCGACAAGCCCGTTGGGGTTTTCCATAGTCGCATATTCATAGCGGACCCTGCACTAAGCGGGATAAAAGCGCTATGAAGAGGAAGAATGTCGGTCATAAAGTGATGGCGTATAAAAGAGTGAGGTTGCTATCTGACAGCCATCAAAGAACAGTATACAGAGGAATCAAAGAGAAAGAAGATAAGTGTGGCGTCATACAACTCTATCCTTAACAGGTTTTGAATTGAGGATTGAAAATATTGAAGATGTTTCATATTGGTGGGATTTGAAGTTCATGGGACATATTACAAATGTGGTGTAGATAAGGCAAAAGATAACTGCTACGTTGTAAAGAACGCTGGCTGTAGGAACGAGGAAGTTATTGTTCGATGTCATATGGCTCAAAACTGACTACATGTGGAGTACTACGCGCATGTCTAGTCACCTGGGTTTCAGGGAAGTGTGAAAAGAGTGCGAAGAGTAAAGACGAGAATAACTATAATATCACGATGTAGAATACGAGATGTTAAGAAGGAAGAGAATATTGTGCGATTTGGCAAATAGACGAAAACGAATAGCGATATATGGATTGGCGAAGGAATTTTACGAGATGGATGCAAGGAAGATTTTTCAATGCATGGTAGAAAGAAGGTTAATCCTTGGTAGCTGATTAAAATTAGAAAATAAGTGAGTAAGCGCTAGACGAGTGAGTGAAAATGTATGTTAATGAGGGAAATGTAGAGTTCACTGATGGTGAGGACTTTGAAGAACAGCGTGATAGACAGTTGATCAGATAGAATGGACTTTCCCTGCCACCATGAACCCGAACTCCAGGAACATACGAGATTATTAGTAATAATAAATTCTTACATCTGAAATGATTTGATGCTTAAAACTCTTAATGAATTTTTTCCAGCAATGTGAAATCACTTTAGAACTTTAGAATAAATATGTGTTGACAGTTTTTTTGATGCTGGATCATTTGTTAGACTCCCATTTCTTCAGTAAATGTTGCAATGGACACGTGTCTGATCTCACCTTCTGTATTTTCTGAGCTTGCTACACAGAATACTTGTCTCAGCTTCTTATATTTAATCCTTCTGAAGGTTTTAATGCCCATTGTGATGACTTTAACGGTTTACAGTTGACTTGCGATACTAATAATATGGACTATGTTTTATTCAATGTCTTTAAGCTACAGGAAGCCCAAATTACGTCACAACTAAATATTTCAGCATAATTTTGACTCTAAAACAATAATTTCTTAAATAATCTCGAAACCAATATCTGGTATAAAATAACACGGAACTCAAAAGTCGCAGAAAGCGAAGGAGTATTGATGAAACCAAAAGAAAGATACTCCTATTCATTTTTTTCAATAATCTGTTTTACATTCATGCTTTTCAAGGCGAAGGGCAATCCCACCAATGGTGGAATCTGTTTAGGGTTTGAGGCAACATCGTTATATGCTTGAAGGATGAGTTTTGCATATCAGCAAGAAGTAGGGAGGAACTCTTATAGTAATAAACATTTTTTAACATATATTTGAGACTTTCGTAGCTCAGCTGGTAAGAACGATGTCCTTTGGTTGGAAGTTCCCCAAAACATGATCGGGTAATAAAAATCGAGGGGAATTTAAAGGTAAAATTTGTAGAACTATAATTTCCAGTTTTTCCTTAAATAGAAACAAGCATTAAAAAATAACTTAAATCTTTTCATTTATTTTTAGGTCACAAAACGTGTGGTGTTTTCAGCAATTTTTATTACTTTTTATGATGTTACCCAGAGTAACAAAATGGAGAATTTTCTCTACTTTTACGAGTTCAGATGATTGCAACTCCGGAATGCATTAAGCAGCCACTAGAGTCATTACTCGTCCACTGTTTGGAGCTTGTTCAATGTAAACCGTAATGCGCGCAACCACTTCCTCGGCAAATGAAACCGAACGGTCAAAGCTATTTTGCCTGATGACAATGGCATAGCGTAGCCGAAATGACTATCATTAAGCATCAACGTCTCTTTCTTTTTATTTCTTCTGACATTGAAGTAGATGAAACATGTTCCTTTCTATTTCCACCAGCGCCTTATCTATCCAGAAATTCTCCCACGAATCAATCTTTAGTAGTTTTTTTTTTCCTATAAGAATGTCATGAAGACATGCGCAATGCAATTTCTTTTTTCTTGTCTGAAAGTCGGCAACTTCAATTTCTTATTTTTCTTCATGAGAGAAGTCGGTTAGTTTCTTATCTCGGGGTTCTTATCACTATTCAACTCCCTTAGCGATGTCTTCCTGTTGCTTCAGAGCTCTCGATGTGCTTCTCTTCCCTCCGGAACATCTTCCGTCTCTGATCAAGATGACGCTTAATGTGCTATCGACTGTCTTACGCCGTCGGTAAATTTATCATCCTCCCGGAGGGGTTAAATGAACGAAGCGCGCAGATCGCAAAACTTGTTTGTGACTTCCTCTATCGACTCATAAAAAACGTACCAGTACGGGTCACGATTTTTTTTTTTTTTTTTTTTTGGTGCAGGAACGTAGTGAGTGTAAAAACTGCACTAGTGTACTCTTCCCCCCCCCCTTTTTTTTATCTGTTTGTTATTCAGTGATCGGCAGACTTATTTATAGTACCTGGTACTAATCGCCTCGTGAATTATCTGGCCTTCCTTTATGATCGAATACGGACGATCAATTTCCAACTTTTTTTACCCCCCCCCCCCTTAGTTGTTCCTTATGGCTTCAATCAACTCAAATTGACAGAGGTGTTCTAATTAAGAACTCGTAAGTAAAAAAAATTAATTAAAGTCAGTAACTGGGGCGCGTATTTAAATAGAGAACGAGGGAAATGGAAAGGTGTTGGATAGCAATTTTTTTTTTTCTTTTAAAGTTCCTAATCGAGAATTTCATTAGAAATGATACGAAATTTCTACGAGCTGTGCGCTGAAAAAAAAAAAAAATATGTGCAAATCTTGAATGCATCAGTGTAACTTCATTTCAAATGAAGCTAAATCAATATGGAAGAAGGCAAAAGGAATCCTTTTTTTAATACTGCCTGAAGCAAAGAAAAAAAAGAAGAAGAAATGGAATAAAAAGTAAAGAATATTCATTAACAGCAAGCTTTATCCACATACGACCAAGGAATTTATTTGAATCAATTCAACTATTTCAAAAAAGTTCTTGATGTAACTTTCATTTGTCATTTCACTATTATACTAAATTCTGTTTAGTGGAATAATTTTTAAAATAACAATTTTAGTATAATAAATGTTTAAAGAAAACAATTTCTATGACATAATTTAGTCTCCTCACTTCAAAAGCAGTGCAATCCATCCTAAACTAGGAAAACACTATCGAATCAGCTAAGAAATTTATTTACTTATTTTATTTATTTATTTTTTTGGCTAGATGGGTGAAGCAAAAATGCCTTTCATATTCCCCGTCATCTGTAGAAGAAAATGTATGGATGGGGTAATATAGGGCTAAAAGCTCTGATCATGGCAGAAGGGTAACAGCAATAGCCGAGTCTCAGTTAAAACTTCATTGGCTACAGCATTGCCATCCATTACCCTTCCTGGGTACCCATTTTGGTCGCTTCGTACGACGTGCATGGGCTACAGTGGGGCTGGTATGTAAGTAAAGCCCTCTAAAAATTAAGACGATCCCCCGGAACACTCCCTACGAGTGGCCGAAAGATCGTCCAACTCAGCGTTGGTTTTACTCAGTGACGATCCCCCTCCCACCGCCACCACTGAGCAGAACCGCTCATATTCCAGGGAAAAGCATCTACCGACAAGCTCCCCCCCCCCCCTCACGGGCCACGCCGGAGAACACCCTCCCCAGAGACTCAAAATGCTCTCTCAGGGCAACTTCCCCGAAATCTAAGCCCCCTCCTCGCAAAAAAGAAACCTAAGAGAGTGAAACTCTCGAAACTCTGCGTCCCATTTTAGTCGCCTCTTACGACATGCATGGGCGACAGTGACGCTATTCTTATCCCAGCCACCACGCGGGGTTAAAAAAATTATGGGAAGTAACATTTTTACTCAGCTACTATCTTGTATATCTAGAAATGGTGTTGGAATATTACTTGACTTCTTTTAAAATTTATTTAAAGTATATATTTTAACACTATTATTTGCTTAAATATTTTATGCTTTCTATACAATTATATAGTACGTACTAAAGATTAGCAACCAGTCGATCCCCATCGTCCGATAGATCGCCGCTGTTGAATCAGAGGAAAGTAAAGTAGTATAATAAAAAAACTTTCGTGTAAAAACAGCGGGGATCCGTCCATATAGATACCAAAAGTTAATCCTTTATAAGTGTAAGCAAACACATTTGCGGGTGAAGTCTTTTCGTGACTATTTGCTTACGCTTGAATAATAGATTAAACCAAGAATATGATTTCTTTACGTTTTTAATTTTTAAAAGGATAAATTGAAAAATCTTTCAAAATTCTCTCTATTCCAGAGAAATTTAATAATAAGAAGAAACACCTTTTAGCTACTTGTATATGAGAAATATATGATAGCACTCATTGACAATTTTAGTTTAGTAGCGATCATTTAGGTTCACTCAGTGAGATTTAGAAGAATGATCTTGTAGATCGGTCAGATTTTTGAGAGATGTCCTCGTATTTTAACATACCTGAATAAAGGTCGAAACCCGGTTTAAGTAGTGGCCCTTCTCTTAATGCATTGCATTATACATTATATATGTCTGAAAAGAGCATTGAATGACGGGATACTAAAGGTAATCGATGTGAAGTCATTTTCCTCTGAGTAGCCCAGTCCTGAAGTCACTTCAGGCGCAAACTTTGTTTGCTTACATTTGAATAAAGGATTAAACCAAGAATATAATTTCTTGGCACACCTGTCTGCTTGACAGTTATTTTTGAATAGAATTAAAGCCCAGGAAATAACTCAGCTTCTTCGTTTAATCACGTAATCTCTAGGCAGGATTAGTATTAAAATATTTTCAAGTCGTAGGGAACAGCTGAAACCAAAGTGTAAAATAAATAAAAAATAAATACAAAATCACTTAGAAATTGAATGCATTTATTATTTACTTACGTAGTGTTGTGCATCGGAAGAAATCAGCAGTTCAGGGTTGATTTCTTGAGCGATTTTTAAGGGAAAAAATATATCAACTTGGATATTCAATTTCAAGCGTGTATGGAGATAGGGTAAATGTAAGAAAAATATTTTAGAATAAGAACTTTAAAAATTTTAATATAATCTTAAATCTTACTATTCAGTTGGAAAAGTAATTATTGTTTTAAGAAATGAACATCAATAAGGCTCTCATAATATTAGTTGCTCAAAATGTTAGCCTTACACTTGAGATACAGTTTCACTTGCCGGAATAATAACTTGCGTTGTCTTCTCGATCGCTGATTGGCTATTTCGAATATAGACAACAGCAACCAGCACGCAATCGAGATGATTGTTGAACAGATTAAGTAATACTGCAAGTCCACATCAAACATTTACAGAAAACTGACATTGGAAATTGGCTTCAGCTATTACATGAGGATTTTAGCAGTTCCAATTAGATGTTCCTTGCAAATATTATTCACTCCGTCCTGAGTAAACCTCGTTTTATCAATGAATAAAGAATAGATCAAGAGTTCTCTCGTAACTTACCTGTCTCTTGTAGCTGCTGTTCGTTTTGCAAGGGTACGGATATAAACTGACTTCTTAGCGCCCTCCAAACAGGCGTTTTAGTCAGCTGATTAAATTTGAAGAAACCACAGATCTTGAGAGCGATGGCTTAAAAAATAAAGATTGTAGGGTCTAGAAAATTATTGGAGTTCAAAGATGAAAATGTTCCAACAAATCAACTTTTTTTTTTTTTTTCTAGTGTTGTTGTCGGTTGTGTCTGTAAAGTCTGTACATTTTAAACATTTTGTTCAAAATAATTTGCCTAATTTTTGAAAAAAATATCATTATTATATTAAATACAGTATTACTATATTTACGCTGAATTACTTTTAATATGCATTCTGGTTATCTTTACTGAAATCTTCGCATCTGTAATTTGAATTGCTAAATCACATGAATTGAAGGTTAGTTTTACGGCTTATGGGGGGGGATTTCAAACTTGGGGAGGGATTTCATCTAGGAACTAGGAAAACCGGCCAGGAGAACACACACACACATCAGTTATACACAAAAAATATATATATTCGGACATACTAATGACCTTATTCTTTAAATTATAGTGGAAAAGCAAATTGTGATAGTTCAGGGCATTGTGTATCATTATCATCATCATTATTATTATTAAACTAGATAAATACATAAGATTCAGGACAATGAAACTCTCAATTGATCTTGCAAAATTTATTAACCAAAGAATCCAAACAAGTCAATTTTCGTGCTCAGTCTTTATCAAGTTGTAGCAATGCTTTCATTTCGGTTATTAAAACGTTTACTCAAATTGAAATAAGAAATTTCTACGGATATAATGACTTCGTTGTAAGCAGCTAATTTATTTTCTACTGTATCATAAGTTCTTTTTCATTTTAATGGATCGTGAAAGTACGATGGAAAAATTGCGAGAAGTAGGTGATAAAAGCCGTGACAATACCTTAATCCGAATGCATTCATATAAAAATATAAATTAAGTCTTCCTGCAGCGCGATTTCATTATCAGGATGCAAGATAATTTTGCAGCCCTCCACCTATGCTTAATGATATCAGAATAATTGTTTACAGTCAGGGATCTGGAAATACCGTTTGTTTTCTCCTTCTTGCATACGATGTTTAAATTTGTTAAATACATCTATCTAAAATTCTGTACCATACTTTATTAATTTTTTTTATTCCCAAAGCACCATCATAAAATCAGATATCTGCTGCTATTGCATATCATAAACTAGACTTAGTATTTGAATTAATGCACAAGCAACGGATGCCAGGAAAATTTCGGTCACGTGGAACATCATCTAACTCAACTTCACTTAGATATTTCAGCCGAAAGTATACCAGGTGCCTGTGTATAGCCAACTCTGAGAAATTTATAGGACTCTTCTCATTCGGATCCATTAAGTTAGTTGATCTTCGAAGAAAACAAATGAAGTTTTCTCTCCCGGAAACTCTCTCTCTTTTTTTTTTTTTTAAATTTGGCAACTCAGAAAAATCGACTTCAGAATTCACATTATATTCGATAACAATATATCAGTCAAATTTAGGATCCGAGATGGCAGCAGTTGTCTGCCATCTCTCCCAGAAGTCTTCAAAATTGTCGGTAGCCACGAGCTCATTAACAACAACAACAACAACAACAAAAATATATATATATGTGTGTGTGTGTGTGTGTGTGTGTGTGTGTGTGTGTGTGTGTGTGTGTGTGTGTGTGTGTGTGTGTGTGTGTGTGTGTGTGTGTGTGTGTGTGTGTGTGTGTGTGTGTGTGTGTGTGTGTGTGTGTGTGTGTGTGTGTGTGTGTGTGTGTGTGTGTGTGTGTGTAGACGGGCCCCACTGATTTCCAAAATTTGGATAGAGCTAAGAGTTCCGCCAACTATCGAATATAAAATGTTTATAGAGCATTTTATATTAGGAGTACATTTATGAACTTTCGCAAAACAAAAAACTTTTTTTTTTCAGGCGTACAGAAATAGTTTGCTTAATAGTCTTGGAATATGCCGTTAAGTTAGGTTATTCTCGATCAGAAAGAATACATCCGCACTCTTGCGTTAAACAAAGGCGTACTAGTCATGGAGAGACAGAGAGAGAGAGAGAGAGAGAGGATCGATTTCACACAAGAGTTTCAGAGAATTTTAGGTCTGTTCTCTATCTAATTTCTTCGTCTTATTCGATTGTGCCGTAACAGACTTGCGATGTGACCTTTACTATTGAGACATCTTTCAAACTAGAAGTCAATTGCAGCGTACCAAATGTTCTTTTGCTGCATTTATTACCTCACTGGAAAAGGGAAGAAAATGTCCTGGGTGACGCACTGCTTTTACGAGCTATGGGCAATTTAAGTCCTTGTAATATTAAAGGGATACTTTTACTTTTTCATCTCCCTTAGCACTACAGCTAACTTGGTTTTCAGGACCTATATCTTTGCTAATCATTCGACTAGATGACACCATCCTTCTTCTTCGCCCCGCCAATGAAAATAAATTTTGCTGGTGAAGTAAAAGCTCCTTCAATAAACATGGAAATTATGAATTCCCATTTAGAAAACGGGGATAATAAAAATGCAAAGTTCCTTAATATGAAATCCTCCTGTCTACGGAAGCCTTCTATGTGAGAGGAAGGGAGCGCATCACAAATAAACTACTTATTAAGAGAGTCAATCCTACATTCAGTTAAAGAATGCTGGAATTATACGCGATGTATTTTAAACATGTGTTGTCGTTGTGTTTCTCATAAAATCGCTAGGTTGACTAGTTCATATTGTTTCTTTATTATTACAGAATTATAAATCGCATTCCAGCCTAAAATAACATCAATAAATGAACTAATTTTTAGGTTATTGACTCATAATAACTACACACGAAGTCCATTTTTAAGTGCTCAATTACTTATAAGATTAGATATTGGATTATAATATAATTAAAACAAAACTAGCAACTTAAAAATACACAACATTTAACATTAACATTTCTGGCTAGATGTGTGAAGCAAAATTGCTTTTCATATTCCCCTTTGTCTTATAATGAAAGAACTTTGAATGGAGTGTTAGTGAGCTATATGCTCGCCCATTGAGGGCAGTGAAGTTAGTTGTATTCAGCTGAACTTAAGATAGACTTTGGTCTTTTATATTTGTTGATTTCTGCTTCATTATATTCCGAGGCATCCTTGATTAACGGGTTTGGATGGTTACTTGTCTTGGTAAAGAATTTCTCAGCTAGATTTATGAGAAAGGAAGAGATATTAACTTCTCTATGGATCTGGGTGTTTCTTATAAACCAAGGGGCATCCAGAATCATCCTCAGGCACTTATTCTGTAATCTCTGAAGTTGTAGAATGTTTGAATTTGCGGTGTGGCTCCATGCTGGGGATGCGTAAGTGATAACCGGTCGAATTACCATCTTGTAAATTGTTAATTTTGTTTGCGTGTCCGGTTTACTTTGTCTGTTGATCATAGGGTAGAGCTGTGCTAAGACCTTGGATGTCTTTGATGTAATGTAACTAATATGTTTGCTGAATAGGAGTTTACTATCAAGAATCACTCCAAGATATTTAACTTCAGTCTGCCATGAAATCTTTACTCCCAATAAATAAATATCCTCCATGGTATTGATTTTCTTTCTAGTAAACACTATAGATGAGCTTTTCTGGGGGTTAACTTGTATCCTCCAGTCGGCCATCCACTTTTCTAAAGTGTGTATGCTAGTTTGTAGTCTTTTAGTTGCCAGTTTTGGGCTCAGTGATCTTGCCATCAGTGCAGTATCATCTGCATATAATGTAATGCAGTGAATGTTGTTCTTGGGTTCAGAGGGATGTCTGCTACATAGATTGAAAACAGGAGAAGTGCCAGAAGAGATCCTTGAGGTACGCCTGCCGAGATCCTGGTTCTGGTCGAAACCGTTTCGCCTACCCTGACCTGCATATATCTGTCTTTCAGGTAAGAACGTATTATTTTTATTAACTTGACTGGAAAGTTAAATTTTATCAGTTTGTAGAGTTAAAAATACACCATTGTGTCCTTTTTTCATAGACATAGTATACAAATAATATAAAGGTGTTTTGTGAAAATATTAAATTTTTTGATTAATTTGAAAAATTATTTGACGATTCGTAAATTTTCTTATTTTTTATAATATAATATATCTTATATCTCAATATAAGAATAAATATCTTATATTTAAATGAATTAAATTAAAGTTAATAACAAATTCCTATTAGAAAACAAAATAATGAATAGTTTGGGGAATTATGTTTGTAGTGCTAAATTGTTCAATACAAAGATAAGTTAAATTCGCCTCACTAATGGAGGTTACTGCTCAAGTGACGTCATCAAAGAAATTAATGTTACCTTTGAACTAGTGATCAGTTTGTTTAAGATCCTTGGTGCAGCTATACAATTCCCGAGTGATTTGGGACGGTGGATTGTTAGACGCGTTCACTAATGCCAGGATAAAAGAGGAATTTGTTGTTGCCTTGGTGAGAGCACTGATGACAAATGATGGAGAAATTTTAGAAGCAAAGAATTGCAGTGGGGAGTTGGATATCAGCACGTGTGGTAAAGGAAAGTCCGGTATTGCCATCGATCCCGGTTGACGGGATGGGAAGATGATACGGACAATTCTGTGACTGAGGGTCTCCCTCGATCCTGGAGTCGCCCCGTAATAATAATAATAATAATAATAATAATAATAATAATAATAATTAAGGTCATGGGAAAAAATGATACAAGTCGGAATTGCATGACTTTGGTAAGAGAAATTCTTGCCTTGGTCAATGGTGCTTATTTTGCGTTAATCTCACAAATACTTTGGACACATGAAATGGAACTCTGTGACATTGTTGTACTTCGCTAAGACATTAAAAGAATACCATGGAATGCGGTTGTGAAAACGAAATTAATCAACCCATCGAGTGATGGCGAATAGGAAGTTAAATTCAGCTTAAGTACTCTCACGAAGGTGGTGAAAACGACATAAGAGATAACTGCAATGCTGAGAAGGAGACACTCAGGGATAAGAATAAGAAAATTATGGTGACTCTTTACAAGGCCCTGTTATCAATGCACTTTGTGTTCAGGTCTGGTCTTCGGAGTTCCAAGGGAATGAGGGAGAAACAGAAGAAACTTTAAAAAATATTGTAACAATTTTATTGCACATATTTTTATTATATCGAAAATTCTATATGTTCAACGAAGTGGCGTCAAGTTCAACTGTTTTCCCAATGATTTATGCGTATTAAAGAAGATCGTGTCAGCCTTCTTTGACAGGTCACGAAGTAAGGCCATGGAGGCATTGTCTATTACAGATTTCTTCATGGAGCGCTTTACTTTGACTGACATGTTCAACTGTCCATGTTAGGCTCTACTTTCCTGACATATCATTCATTTTATTTCTATTTAGCGGAAGTCAATTCAAGTCTATTGCGAACAATTCGCGGCATTGCATTGGCTTACTTCAATCAATCGTCTCATTACTGTGACGTCTGAGATAATAAGCATTTTTTTTTTATGTTTCTTTAATACTCTGAGGTTAGATATGCGATGGTGGGATGTACACGCACATGTCACGTGATCGAGGTGATGTATTGCTTTAATTAGTGGAGACAACTAATCTCCAAGGAGAATAATGAATAATGAAGGGTCCTTCTAAGAGACAACGCAAGTTGGAATGTGAGTAATTCTGCACTCACTACGAACTGATGTGAAATATTGCGGTGGAGATTGCCGCAGCTTTTTTTTACTGGTCGCGAAAAGTCACTTTTCACGCCAACTGTGAAAATTTATTCATTTATCAAGATCCTTTTGGATACCTTCGGTGCTACTTCTGTCAGGTGAACGCCAATATTTTAAACGCCCACTTGTCAAAAGCTCTCCGGTGAAAAAATAAAGAAGTGATTGGTGGACCTGCTCTTCTGTTGTGAGAGGCACACACTTTCTCCGTTTCGACATCAGAAATACCGAAAGGGCTACTGATAGTTTTAATTGCTTTATATTACCTGTCGGCAATTAAGTTCGTGACCTCTATAAACTGCATGCATTCTTTGGCTCGTTTGCAAAGGACAAAAATCGTACTGTCCCAGTAAGAACTTGGCTAACTCAAGTTCACCTGAGTACTCCTAAAGGCTTCACGATTAAAGGCGAGTCAACCAGTCTTATTCGGTGGGGAAGAATTCTTGCCCTCCCGGAAAATCGAGCCTTTCATCTCACAAAAGCGACAAATCTCCAAGAAGAATACAGATGATGAACAGAAACTTCGTAACGTTAGTTGCTTGGCCGTAATTCAAAGCACCCCAGTTCCCAGTTTTCGTTGATAAGACTTGAATCCAGAGATCTTTCCAATGGAAGTGTGTGTAAGTTCCTGTTCGCTCTTATTACGTCATTTGTCATACGGATTCAGTGGGTTTTAGCTTGAAAATAGCTCGAGACATTTATCCATCCAGCACCATTAGGAAGAGTTCTAACTCGGTTTAGAGAGACGGAGATCGACAAACATGTCCAACATTACTAACAAGAACTGAATATTATTTTGCTGCAGGTATAATAATACATCTGTTTTTTCCTTATTAATGTGGCAAGAGTTGAGGGATATTTGTTTATAAAATACGCAAGTGTCTGTATAATTTTCGCAAGAAGTATACACCCTCTGTCCAAAAAGAAACCGAACTTTTCGAAAATAGAAGAAACTAGTGGCGCCACCTTGTACTTTTTGTTGTCGAAAGCGGCAACCTTCATTGGTGTTGTGTCAACTGTTTATGACATTACAACTGTTTATGTCAACTGTTTATGTTTCATTACAAGCCGACTTATAGTGCCAAGAGTGACAGTGTGTTTTGACGAACGGTCGGTCGTCACGATATTCATGCCGTACGCGATGAATTCTCGCTATCAATCGCTTCAAAACTTCGAGATAAAACTCACCATTGACCAGGCGGAACGAATTCTTTGTAGATAATGCCCCTGGAATCGTAGAAACAAATCCGCATTGTCTTTACTTTTGACTTCTTCATGCGACTTTTTTACGGACGCCCCTCTTCTGGTGGTCTCCATTCAGCACTTTGGCGCTTTGTTTCGGGCTCATACCCAAAACACCACGTTTCGTCATCACCAGTAACGATCGTTTTTTGAGTCCTTACGAGTTGTTTTCAATGAGGTCCTTGCAATGTTCAATTCGATGCATTTTTTGGTCGTCGGTCAACTTGTGGGGAACAAATCGCGACTTCAATTTACGAAGGCCCAAACTCTGGGTCAAAATGTTGTGCAAAGTTGATTTTAGAATCCCCAATTCATCTTCAATCAATCGCACGGACGATTTCGGGTTTTCTTTCATGAAATTACGCGCTCTTTGGATGTTAACTTAGCTCAGTTCAATTTTTGGACTGCCCGGCTTTTCGTCGTCGTCAAGCGTCTCACGACCACATTGAAATCGCTTAATTGCTTATCCCGTACTCATAAACTTGAGTACGGGATAAGCCTTCATCACGGTATGCTTTTTGAAGCATTTGATGCGTTTCAGTAAAACTTTCACCAAGTTTAACACAAAAATCAATCGCAGCTCTCTGTTTGAAAAACTCATTTTCCGACCGTTCGTCAAAGCACACTGTCACTCTTGGCACTATAACTCGCTTCTAATGGAACAAATGTCATAAACAGTTGACACAACACTAATGAAGGCTGTTGCTTTCGATAACAAAAAGATAGAACAGGTGGCACCACTAGTTCCTTCTATTTTCGAAAAGTTCTGTTTCTGTTTGGACATAGGGTGTGTGTTGCAAATCAAGAATGTGACCAATACAAAAAAAATTCAAACTTTTGCGGTAACTCATCACTACATTGGTTCCCACTAATCGACATTGCCTACTTCTCTTGAAGATCTGCTAGTGACTAAAATAAATGAATGATCACATGTCACGTGGGAGAGTCTTATAAAGAAACATGGAATTTTTCTTTAGGGTGATAAATGGTCAGCTTTTATACTCCATGCAACTTGTCTCTCGTTCAATGTCTTTTTAGGGTATAAACGAATATTGGTCTTAGTCGAATGGACAATTTCTCTTTTGGAATGATCTTCAGCTTTATGTGTGTAACTTGGACATCAAAGATTCATCGGAGTGGTTATGTAAGGAGTATTAGGGTGATGGTCTAAAAAACCTGAAGTTCCCGTATAATTTTTATCATTTCTTTAAAGTTAAAAACTTTTCTATCTAACAAAGGCTTTTTTTTACTGCATGATTTAATTAGGTCTTAAGTTTAATTAGGTCTGTGGCTAATTTAATTTAATTTGACTGATTTGATTAGGTATTCCACTAATGAGCAAACATTCCTGTAAACTATTTCGTCCCGAGTTCATACTCTTCTGTGTTACTGAGGTTAATGATACACACACGAGGCTTATAGAAATGTTGGCTAATATAATGTGGTAAACCCCACACACAAAGGCTACCTAATCGTTCAATTTGTGCTCAAGAACCTCTTTACTTTTTTTTCTTATGGTGAGCACAACCTGTTTTTATAGAAGTTCACTTTCAACACATTTTTCTATCATGGCTATACCTGGTAAAGCATGCAAATGACGGGAAAAAAATAAAGAAAAACAGACTTGCTTTTAACGTTATTCACTAATTTTTAGGCAAAGGACTGAATTTATTACAGGGTATCCGTGATGATGATGTATTCACGGCAATAGTGTTGATATTCGTTTCTAGCGCTCCACTAGAAGAGGACAAAGCAACCCACCCTTGAAAACACCAAAACAAAATGCCAAATGACATCCACTTAATAGACAAGTAATAATGAAACGAAGAAAATTGAAATGGCGGAAAAAGAGGGCCTACAATACAAAACTGACCTGATAATAGACCGATGATTGCAATAAAAATTAAAATACATTCGATAAGCGATTTTCAAACAGGTCGTCGCTTTATCTTGAAGGATCAAAAATCTCTCAAGAAGACACAATTTTATTTGTACTAAAAATAAAATAAAATAATAAGAATTTTCGTTTTTTTGTTATTTTTTATTTTGTGTGTGTGTGTGTGTGTGTGTCCTTTATTCTAGCTAAACGGATTTTATTCAAATCTAGTCTAAATGATCTCAATCAAAATTTCCAAAGGATTTCGATTGAAATTTCAAGCAGACCATTCTTCGTGGCCAAATGAAAATAAATGAAAGTGGAGAGGAAGCCAAAAACCTCAATCATCATGATTACTACTACACAAATTTTCGTAATTGTCTCCGATCGTTTTCTTACGTGTTCGTTCTAATTACTTCAAGCGCCACCTGCACATACTTGGCACCCAGAAAATCAAAATCATTTCTGAAATTGTGCGCTTGCTAACTGTTCTGGCAAGATGGATTCATTGGGCCTTGATCCCTTTGCAGCGAAATTTCTGGGTTAAGGAATAAAAATATCATTGAACACCCGGCTCGTCCTCTGTGGGATATTGACCACTAGTGAGTTTTTTTCTTTCCCCTTTAAAAAAAAAATTAAATAAAAAAAACAGTACATTTTTGGTATGGTTTTATTGGATATTTGTTTTAATATTATTTTTTTAATATTAAAAAAAAAAAAGTTGTTGTGAATGCATTTCGTAAACATTTGTTTTGCATTGTCTGTAGTTTGCTAGCGTTTGAATCTGCTGTGTCACTCCACGTGGATGAGCCATACCTTAGGACTGCCCTGATCAGCATTTTGTATAGCAGAAGTTTAAGTTGTACTTAGCCGGCTAAGACGATTCAGTAACGGATAAGCCGTCCCATTCATTGCCGTATTTGCTTTTGAGCAAACTTGATCGATATGAGTTGTAAAGCGAAGCTCTTTATTTAGTTGTTGCCCCTGTATTCCGCTAAGTATTTCGCTACTGATTGCTAATAGAATAGGGGTGCCAAACGTGACAACTTAATTATTGCCAAACGTGAATAGCACTGCAGTGCTATTGTCTATATTAACATCGATTCGCCATTTTTGAACCATTGTCCTTGTACCGAGACTGCGTTTTGCGGTTGTCAATCTCGGTTACAAGGAGCGAACCATTATTGCAGTATCATCTGTGTGTAGGGCCATTGTCGTGGCGGCTTTGCTTGGAATGTCAGCAGCCACATAGATAGCACAGAGCAGAGGTGATAACAGGGAGCCCTGAGGGACGCCTCCAGTGATGTCGCGTTCAGCCGATCTAATTCCCTGTAGCTTCACTCGGAGTTTGTGATCGCTAAGGTACGATTTGGTAAGTCTGACCAGCCCCGTTGGGAATTTGAAAAGAAGCCCATTGTGCCACATTCTGTCGAATGCTTTGGCAGTGTTCCTGGCTTTCGTAAAATTTATTTCGCGGCTTTTCAGGGCCACTTCCTAGCTCGCAGGATAACAAGAGGAACTACTCGTATTTCCTTAAGTTCGTTTCTGCTTCCATGGGATTGCAGTTTCGTTTGATGTTTGGTTCCTTGCGTGGTGTTTTTCTTTCTGGCTTCGCAGAACCCATCTTGTTCCTCAGCTGTTTCCTGGGTTAAATTACGAGCCTGATTGTGAGTACAAAGTCCGTTGTCGATGAGTGGACTGATTGTTGGCCTCTCAAGCTTAACCTGGAGTCGATCGGGCCATTTCGTTTGGACGAAGTCATAAAAACTTTTGAACTGTGCAAACCCCCCGTTCGAATTCTAGCCTTTCCCAGTAGGGATCGCCCATTTAAAATTCGTAAAATAAACATTAGTTAAGAGAAGAGAAAGAAAAAAAAAAGAAAGAAAATAAGGGAAAAATAGAATAAATTGAGTAACTAGTTGGAGTAGCTTCGGATCCGAAGACCTAAAGATAGGATGAATAAGCCGCCATGGGTCACCTGAAATAGATTAGTCTCCGTGAATGGCGATATTCCCAGAAAATCAGATCACAGTATCCGAAATGGTCCGAAGATCTGCTACTAATGCACAACTTAACGGCGCTGTTGCAAAGGGTGAAGCTTAAACGCTTTTTATACTCCCCGTTGTCTGGTACAGAGCAAACATTGATAGGAAAACATTTTCACGAGCATTTAGCCCGCCCTGTGAGGAGGAGAAGAAGAAGGAGGGGGGGTTAACCGATATCATTGAGTAGTAGAATGGCTTTAGGTCTTCTGTGCTTGTAGAAGTCGTTTTCGCTGTTGTCTGCGGTTTGTTGAACCAGCTGATTAGGATGAGTAGTTTGCGGCTTGTTGTATCAGTTCATTAAGGTGTAGTGGCTGCACCCAGGATTTAATCTTGGGAGGGGGGGGAAGTTCAGTAGAGGATTTGAGAATAGACACTACGCATTGCATACGACCTATGACTGAGCATCTGCAGTGATCGCCAATACATGAAACCCGTGATCTCCTCGGGCCCTCTGGCCCGGCTCGGGCAAACGAAGTAGCGCACGAGCACTACTTCGTTCGCCTTGCGTTCACAGTGACCGTGATTCCCGAGAGCTATAGGGTATTCCCACCTTATGTGACCGCTTATTCATAAGTAGCGTAAAAATAGAAGACACAACATAAATTTAAAAAAAAAACAAGAATTTTAATTAGGAAAAGATTTTTGGAAATTTTTCTAGCGTTTTTTTTTTCCTTTTTCTTTTTTTTTTTGGAGGGGGGGCAGGGCCCAATCCCCCTGGGTACGCCACTGTCAGGGTGTGTGTAGTTGCTTTCAAGAAGAACGTTGCTGGTAGAGAGAGTAAGAATGAGGAGATGTATGGGATATTTGTGTCAGGATGAATCTGAACGTTATTGGTGAACCATGGAGCATTTAGAATTACAGTATTCGTAAACATTTGTCTTGCACTCGTTGCAATTTAAGAATGTTAACATTGGAGGTGTGGCTCCAAGCTGGAGAAGCATAAGTAATTATAGGCTGAGTCACCATTTGATAAAGAAGCAGTTTGTTTCTTGCGTTTAATTTGCAGTTTTTGCTAATCAGGGGGTAGAGTTGGGCAATAGCTTTAGAAACCTTTTCAAATATTATTATTATTATTATTATTAGGCAACACCTCCAGGGAGTCCAAGGACACATCGAGGGAGGATACCTACTCTGTCTCCACCACTCAATCAACCAACTGCAACTATACATCGCCGTCTACTGTCCGCCACCACCACCCCTAATATTTCCACTAACAATCACAAACATCCGGATTCGAACCCGCAGCCTTTTGGCTGGAGAGCAGATATGCTAACCACTCGGCCAACCAGGCCAATATCTTCCTATTATGGTTGTTGAAGCTGAATCTTTTGCCCAGTAATATTCCGCAACATCTGGCTTCTGTTTGCAATGGAATTTTGGTAATAAACAGAAAGACATCCCCTTTGGGTGATGCTAACCTTCTAGTGAAGAGCACAGCTATACTCTCTGAGGGTTCGCTTGTAATCTGCAGTCGGAGAACCATTGTTCTAGTTTTAGGATATTTTCTAGAAGTTTTTTTGGTTACAAGGTGTGGATGAAGTGATCGAGCTAATACAACCGTGTCATCTGCGTAGAGGAACATGATGGATGACATGGGATTATGCGGAATATCTGCCGTGTGGATTGAAAATAGAATCGGGACCAGTAAGGATCTTTGTGGAACCCCAGCTGAAATACGACGTTGGGTTGTAACAGTTCCGTTAATCTTGACCTTCAATGATCTGTCAATGAGATATGATTTTATTAATGGTATCATTTTCAACAGAATGCTAGCAATAATGAGTTCTAAGATCTTGCTAGTTATGTCGTTGGCATTCCAAGCTACAATCTGTAGTGAATCCGGGAGAAGTCTATTTCTGATCATTTGACTGCAGTTAGGTTTGGATGTAATTGTGAATGGTCCCGATCTTGGTGTGTTACCTTTATCGGGCGAGCCACGTCGGAATAACCAACGCCCTGACGTTGGTTATTCACCCTCTTAAAGACCCCTGTCTGCGGTAGTTGAGATTCTGTTTTCTTGTGCTGGACTTCGAGAGATTGGGGAACCGAAGCTTCCGATGTCTGAATACAAGAGTAAGAGGTGGACTGACTATTTGTAACTATTCTTTTGTTTTTTTGGACAGTAAATAAATACATCGGATTGCTGCGGGTGTTAGTGGGATGACCCTCACCACATTTCAAACACTTGTAGTCAGCTCTACATAGCTTTTGAGCATGTCCGTATCTCTGACATCTGTGACACTGACCATATGAAGCTTTTTTCCTTAAATATTCAGATGTGATCATTTATTGATGATCACATCTGAACCCATAGACTGATGTTATATCGTAAATATTTTTGTAGGAGTTATGAATCTCTACAAGGACTAGTGACATTGGGCTTTTGTTAGCACGTAGTATTCTACTAACCTTAATTGGTGGTAAATCGTGGTAGCAGAGATCTGCTGCTATCTCCTCCGTGGTGATGTCCTCTGACACACCTCGGAGCACAACCTTTAGGTTTTTCTCCGAGCTGAGGGAGAATGTGTGGTATTGCATGCCTAGGGCATCCATCGTTTTGGTTAGTTTACGATAATCTTCTGTTGTGGTGGGCTGGATCTTTATGCCATCATCCTCATTTTTAGCCCCAGCGTATGTTATTTGCATATCTGACATGGTGGACCTTAGAATCGTCCATCTGTGTTTTTCCCGAAGGACTATCTGAGTCACCTTCTCTTTAGGAGAGCCAGAGGGGTCATTATTAGGGACTTCATCTTCCATCCTGTCATCCCTGGGTGTTTCTTCTGTTCTGCGCGTGTGTACCTCCTTAAACTCGGTAGTGGATGGGAAACCACCAAATCAATGTTTTTCTCCTCTTGTCTTATGTCTTCTCCCTCACTACTTGCCAATGAATATAAATTTAAAACTCCTGGCCATTCCTCACATAATCTTTTTTAGAGCTTTTTAGGTAGCTCAAAAGCAAATTTCTTGTCATGGCTTTGGATTAAATTGTCCGTATCTAGATTATTCATTTTAAATAATGAATCTGCTGATACTTCTTCCAGATAGTCAAAATTTCCACAATGTCAGAGTTAATAAGAAAACTACTAAAATATCACAAGTCAAAATTCAATCCTCATCACACTCACCCTTTTCTCGTCATATCATAATTACGAACCGGTTTGAACAAGCAGATCGATCCAATATCTAAACACACAGAAGCCATTTGCACTTTAGCTGAAAAACTAACGTTAAAATGTTAGCTAAATAGAATCACGAAAATAAATGTTGATAAATGCCGTCAACAAACAATGGCTATTTATAAACAGAAACCATATACAGCACTGTAAAGCAATGCAGTGTCAATCTGATTGCTACTAATGCCTTATCCTTATAAGGACTAGCTTAAAGGGACGAAGCAAGAATGCTTTTCATATTCCCCGTTGTCTGTAGAGGACAGTGTAAGGATAAGGTGTTATTGAGCTATTAAAGCTCTGATCATGGCAGGAGGGTAACAGCCATAGCCGAGCCTCAGTTAGAACTTCATTGGCTACGGCATTGCGAACCATTACCCTCCCTGGGTACCCATTTTAGTCGCCTCGTACGACATGCATCCTGCTACTAATGCGATTTTTAAAGTTCTTAAAAGAACTGGGCGATGGACTGAGTCCTTGACTCTTTATCCCGTCATCTGAATGAAGAAAATCTGTGCGGATGGGGTGTTATTGGGCTAAAAGTTCTAGTCATGGCTGGGTAACGGCAATAGCCGAGCCTCAGTTAAAACTTCATTGGCTACAGCATTGCCATTTGTTACCCTGGAAGTCCTAAAAAGGACTTCTCCTACTCCTAAATATACTAATGCGATTATAGTCCTTATAAGGACTGGCTTAAAGGGGCGAAGCAAGAATGCTTTTCATCTTCCCCGTTATCTGTAGAGGACAGTGTAGGAATAAGGTGGTATTGAGCTATTAAAGCTCTGATCATGGCAGGAGGGTAACAGCAATAGCCGAGCCTCAGTTAGAACTTCATTGGCTACAGCAGTGCCATCCATTACCCTCCAAGGGTATTGGATTGAATGAATTAATCACCGCATCTCACGGTCCACTAATGCGATTAGTTCTTATAGTTCTTATAAGAACTGGGCGATGGACTGAGTCCTTGACTCCTTATCCCGTCATCTGAATGAAGAAAATCTGTGTGGATGGAGTGTTATTGAGCTAAAAAGCTCTAGTCATGGCTGGGTAACGGCAATAGCCGAGCCTCAGTTAAAACTTCATTGGCTACAGCATTACCATTTGTTACCCGGGAAGTCCTAAAAATGACTTTTTTTTCACTAATGCGATTACTGCCTGTATGTAGTATATAGATATAGAATAAGTGATATATAAAATGGTGTTTAGATAATAGTTAAATTGCATTCGTAGTATCTAAAGTTTTTATTATTAATTCATAAATTATTCGAAATTCTTTCTTTTCATTCATTTTCTTATGTGAAAAACAATCCCAATAATATATTTTGGCGCTCCATATTTAGACCAGTTAGCTGTCAGAAATTCTATGACAGAAGCACTGCAAGAAATAGAGAATGGCGGCAGAGATCGGAGACAATCGAAAGGGCAATGTTTACAGAGTAGACTCGAGTCTATTCTGACGAGACACTCACTTCATCTTGTGTACCTTTCTGCCATGTCGCTTTGGATTTTCCGAGTTTGCCTTCAATAGCGGATTAGATCGGACGTTCACTGCGCAGTGGCAGACGTCACGCTTCGTCTGCATTCGTCATGGGTGTACTTTACGGACTCTTACCGCTCAGTTGAATGTCGGTGGTTATTTACGAGGGTCATTTTAAAAGTTCTGAACACCTTACGTATTCCTGTTACTAAACTACATTTATTTCACGAAATACGTTTAGAAGCCTTACATATAAGAGAGGTTGAGGAAGCAATTGGCATCCATGCTTTTCATGAGATTACTTACGTGAAACACGTGACTTGCCATTGCGTGATGTTCCACTTTGAGTCATATTCTTCCTCAATTTGAAGTTTTTTTAAATCAAAACTAGAACAATAGAAACGGTAACCCAATATACGAAATTTTTATTCAGCATCCAGTTGACAACTCATGTGAAAACAGAAAGTATTACATCATCTCAACAGTCACGCATGCGCTGTATGCAGAACTTGAAATGTTCTTTCGTATTTGTTTAACTGAAAGGTGGATTTTGTTTTAAATATGTTCCTTTTGCCCTCTTTAGTAATATTCTTCAGTAATATCTTTAGTCATTACGTTACTTGATATGCATATCGCTACAATGGGGTGTCTGCTCTGACAAAGAGACAATGATTATCAAAAACGTCCCATGTGAGGAGGAAATTGAAAGAAAAAGTGGGACATCATCCCAGCAGACAGATTAAAACACAATTCACGATAATTCATTTAATAAAAAAAAAAAGAAGGAAATTATTTTTGGCCTTTGCCTATTTTATTAGATTTACGCAGTCTTAAATTATTAATTAAAAGTAAGAATTTTTTTTTTAATTTTTTTTTTTTTTTTTTTTTTTTGTAGAGTGCACACATTGTTATTCGGCCAGCCTTTATATTTATTTAATTTGCAAAGCCTTTTAGGCTAAATTTTTGTTAACTTTTGTTTCGAAGTTTACAGAGATGAATTCATCATTAGTTGATTTTTATATAAACTAAGAATTTAATAATAATAATAATAATAACAATAATAATAATAAACGAATCCTCTAATGACTTCTCATCCACCAACACCAAGGGTAGCAAACAGACGTCTTTTAGCTCTGTGAAAATCAGAAGCTGCCGGTGGCAGTTCTGTCGCCATTGCGAAAATTGAATGCATCCTCTAAGCGTATTAAATAAAAGGAGATATTTACAAATCTTTTTTGTAGTTATTTGTATACTCTGTGTGTGTGTGTGTGTGTGTGTGTGTGTGTGTGTGTGTGTGTGTGTGTGTGTGTGTGTGTGTGTGTGTGTGTGTGTGTGTGTGTGTGTGTGTGTGTGTGTGTGTGTGTGTGTGTGTGTGTGTTAAGAAATCGTATACCTCTGCGCAAGGTTCGATGAATTCACCAATCATCTGGTGAAAAGCGGTCCTAGAAAAAGTTCACAGTTGAATCTCAAATGATCTTTATTCTGATGAAGACCTAAATGTCACGAAGGTTACCGACTTTTGCTATGAAAATTTTCAGATTGATAAAGTATATAAATCCAAAATTCAATCAGATGTATATTCAGTTTAGAAGACTTAAACAAAGAAGTGATTTATAAAGTTACCGTTACCCGCTTTATAAAGAAGATCCCGATTACTTACCCCATTGTGTGCTGGTGTGGGAATCGATAAATATCCCACGTTGTGTGCCGAAAACATAAACATTGAACTAAAGCGCGAGTCGCGCGGTTTAGTGGAGTCTGACGGTTTTGGATTTCAGCTTTGAAAAACATTTGACGAAGGATATGATTTCTGTGCGATATGAAAACGAGTAAACAACGCTTTTATCACCAAGACAGCCCTTTTAACACTTGTAAATATTGGTTACCCGTACGAGAGTCTGTCGCTGGCCTAGTTTTGTTGTGAACACGAAGTTCCTGTTTTCTACGGTGGATCCATCGAGGTCGGTAGCATGAAGAATTCGTATGTAATAGTTTGCTTCTCTTTTTTTTTTTAATTTTCAATAGAAATTTGGCAACGTTTAACAATTCAGCAAACTGACTTAGTCAATTGTATCAGAAATTATTTATTAAAAACATGAATACGTTTTGTTAAGGAGAGTTTTATCTTTTCAGTGGAGATTAAAGACGACTTTTCGATCTCATAGAATTTATTTGAATATTTCTGTTAAAAATAAAATTATTAATAAGGAAATTCTTTTCCGAGCAAAATTAAAATATTCACGGTTTTTTTTTTTTTTTTTGATGTATTGTTTATCTTTTTGTAAAGACAATACATTTTTATTAATCTAAGAAATAAATTTAATAAGTTAAAAAAATGATTAAGTACTACGCACATTTAATATACTTCCTTACTAAATTAATTAATAATTTTTGTATTTGGACCGACTTCAGAAAAAGACGCTAGGTGGTGCCAGATGTCATGAACTGAGTTGTTCCATACGTAAAGATAAATCGCAAAATTCACAACTATTTGAATACGTCGATCTGCAAATGTTAAAAAGAATGAATATACTTTTAAACAGCTTTTATACCTTTTTTTTTCCTGTTAAAATACGAACAATATTGCTGAAATTTTGCACAGCTTTTTGCTTGAAAATGAAGCCTGTTTATATTTGTATCAGATGAAACACGATATGGAAAACAAATTGAGAAAATGCAAACTTTGTTTCGTTGCATATCAAATTATACATTCCGAATAAAGTCCAAGAAACTGATGCTTAATAAACTCATATTTACGAATATCATCGCGTGCACAACTTCTTTAAAGAGAGTGGGGATTGCGCGAAGCCTTTTATGCACTCATTTCTTCTACGATTTCCATTAGACTCGGAACTAATTTATTATTTTATTTGTGGGGCATTTAACAGCGGGGCATTCTGCGGATCGATGACCCGAGTTTCGGATAAATGATGCGGAGAGTTCACGGTTGCGAATCCAGACAAAATAAATCCGCACAAAGTTTAAGAAAACGCATGGATGGTCAATTGTCTTACTTAAATCTATTCTTACAAACAAGAGTTTTTTTTCCTTTATAATTTTTAAAAACAAAAGTAGAGGAAGTTCGGGCAATACCGAATACGATTTTACACACCAAATGCAATTCCATATTACCCAAAATTCTTCTGCTAATGCTACCTTATATTTGCTTTCTGTTGTAAGCAACAATATGCACTGTTGTAGCACTTACTGCCAGACATTGTTTCTGCTTCGTTTTTTCTTATTTCTTATTTTATTTTATTTTGTTTTGTTAAAGTTTCAGCTATCTTTGCTTGATGAAAAAGGTTATCTCTATGATAAGGTCACGCCTGCATTATCTAGGATGCTGGAGAAAGTTTTAAGGATACCATAAACTTGTATAGCCAAGGTTTCATATGTTTAACAACTCGTATTATATCTAGTTATTGCATATTTATTAATCACACCGCTAGATGGCAGCACCACCATCCTTCCAAACTTACTAGCTCGTTCATCGTTAAGGTCATTAGAAAAACGAGAGAAATAAGTTCAAGGGATGTTAAAATTTGTTTTAGTTTGCACAGATGGAAAATCTAATGGTGAGCACAAAGCAGCGCTTTCTTTTGCGATTTGAATGATGTTTTCCAACTATTATCTTATGAGATGTTTTGTGGCTTATGAAAAGGACTATCTGAGTGAATCAAACAGCGAGTCAGGAGAGTTTAGACGAGTCAACATTAATGAACATTAAAATATAAAATTAAGCGCATAACGAATACTGGAAGGCTAACGTTGGTTATTAGTAAACACACCTTCCGATCTAGTATTCTTTATAGTCGTTGTTTGGCCAAAATTAGATCTCTTTGTGGAGTGCCGACGAACGCCGTAAATACCTCAGGATTGCGCGATCGTTTGGCGCATAACGACATCTCCTGTCTGCTGGACAAATATTTGATGAAGCTGCTCGCTTTATGTGGTTTATTCATTTTATTCTTAGTCTAATTGTTTTGCTAAGTGAACCTACAAATTTAATCGTTCAATATTTTTTTTTATTTTTCTTGAATTATCCGTTTTCTCACAAACGTATCCATTGATTATCCATTGATAGTGAACTGCAAAAGTTTCCATATCGTCTTAAGGCTTGTTCTAAGTTCAGGAAGTTGGTGACACTTTGTGGAAATCACTAATGACAGCAATTTGAGAATGTGCGTGTGGCATGTGCATGGCAGCAGCTGTATGGACTGCACCAGACGTATTGCAGAAAGAGGTGCTTTATTAACCGTGCGGAAGTCGCGGTCGAAAAAATTGCAGCGTAAGTCGCGTGTATCTGAGAGATACATTCATTACTAGGGTGTGCTAAAATGCGATAAAACTTTAAAAAAAAACACTGCAAATATAATACATGATAATTTTTTTTTTATTTTCAGTTACAATCGAGAAATCATTGAACAAAGAAACAAAGAAAAAAACAACAACTAAACCAATACTATACTGACATCGGAGGTCGTGGTATCTCTCAAATACAATTTACTGTCAACTATCATAAACCTTTACATAAACATGCGTTAAACTAAACTGACAGCAAAAAACAAAGCGGAATATCACTCATAGCATATGAATGCGCAGCTACTCATGACCCCCAAGCTATACACTGGATATGTGTAAGAATATTCATATTAAACAATTTGTTTGTATCTGTCAGATCAGCAGGGTCAAATATAGGGAGCAAGTAATCATTTAATAGATTACATTTGGCTCATCAAACTAGAACATAGATCGTGGATGAGGAGGGAGGTCACCCAGCGTTGTGATTTACGAATGAATGTGCGCATGATTGAAGGAGCGGAACCTTGACTTCATGGAACTATGCAACCTCTCGTCTTCCCTCCCGCTGGAAACTGAAAGAAGAGTGTACAGTTAGATTAAGAAAGTGAGACAAATGAAGACTTTATTTAAGTGAGCAGCAGGGGACATTTTGTTGTCGCGTAATGCACGACTCTTTATGGTGTAACTTAACAAAGATAACTTCGTTGAGCTTTACCTCACTCAGTTTCGGAAACATTCTCGCGTGTTTGTCCATAGTTATCACAGATTTTTGCTTTGTTTTGTTTTATTTTATTTAGCGAACATTGTATTTACAAGGGATGAAGTTTCCTGCTTAACCCCCCCCCCCCCTTACAACGTAGAATTGTTCTCTTAACAGACTATTTCACAAGCCACGGAAACATCAATACTTGGTGGAATCAACCTCCAGTCCAAGCAAGAGTTTGATGACCTTCGAATGATCACATACCTGCCATCTGTTCACGTTCACAAATAACAAATTGCATCGCGAATTTACGCATCTGTGACGGCGTCCTTTCTCCATCTTGCAAATTCAGAGAATAAGAAACCATTTAGTACAAAGAAATAGTATGGACACTATGTAGTTTGTGACTAACGTCTGTCATGCAAAGTACACGTTTGTTATATCATCCCTCTGCCCTTCAGTGCCGTCAATGTGCTCACGTTCCATCCACTAGCTCTTCCAACATTTACTAAGTGATTACTATTATTATTATTATTATTTCGTAAGTATAATCGGCTGGAAATATCCTTACTGGTTTGGTTGCGATGTTATGCAAAAAAAAAAAAAAGGAAAAAAGTCTACAGCTGCAGTTTACACAAAAGATTACTGAAATGTCTAGTTTTCAGTAACCTTTGACCTCCGTCATAGACTTGATAGTAATTTCGCTATTTCTGGAATTCGAGAAATATTTCTAGGAGTTAACTGAAGGTGAGCTATGCGGTTTTATCTGGTGTTAGCAGGACCCCCCCCCCCTCATAAACAGACAAACCAGCTGGAAAACACACAACTGGAAGAATATAGAGACAGGATTAACAGCGGTATTCGTAAACTTAGTTTAAGGAAAATTACTTGGCTGTAACAGGCCATTGAGTCCAACATCTTATGGGCAGATGAGATGTAATTAGCGCGTCCTTTTCGTCCCAGCCCTGGGCATTAAGATTTATGCCTAAGACCGATTGCCGCAGCCATCCGCGAAGCCGACGATCACGTTTGCACACTGCGCTCCGAATTAAATTTCTTTCGTATTTGCATAAAGTGTTATTTGCCTTCTAGCATCCCACTTCAGTTCAATATACAAGCATAATTAAGAAAATGGATTAATCGATATATTTACTTAATGTTGAAACAGAATTCCCCTTAGCGTCAAACCCCACTCGCGTAACGCGTGATACGAAAGGGGAAAAATAAAATGGAACGCCGATTAATGAAACCCACAGGGTTGTTGACGTTCATAATGAACTTTTCTTTCTCGCATTAATGTTGAGTCTCGACTCTTGCAAAGTGGAGAATAATTCCCGTTCGATGGCGGTGATGATATCGGTTACCTTGGTGATAATGCATCTTGATCTCCTTTAACCAGTTAATCTTTGAAATTCATCCAAATTTGCAATAAATTTCATCTTAACAGAATCCCAACGGTTCCTGTTGTGCTGTGGATTTCTCTAGTGAGCTAAGGATTAGTTAATCTGGAAAGAAACTCTGTCCTTAAAACCAAACAAGCGCTTTTTATGGTAGTCTCCTATCGGCATTAAAATTCATTAACAAATAGCGTATAATAAGAATTCATTCATTGCAGATTTTTGTCAGAAGGACATTGTTTGATCAGAAGTGGTGCTAAATGTTTACAGGAAAGAGATATCACTTACATTTCGTTGAGTTTTAGCGACTTTCTTTGGTCATTTGAACATTTCCGAATTATCCAGACAAATCGCCATTTATTTTCGCTGAATCCTGAATTTACGCTTCGTGGTTTGATGTATTTTAACGGCAGAATTTGACACTTGGCTGTAAACCGCTGAAAGGTCTACTTCGGAATGAGCTTCGCAATACTCCTAACGAACTGAGTAACTAAATTGTCAAAATATTTTCAAGAGTCCTAAAAAAATCTTTTTTCTGGAGAAATATCTAGAAAAAATATTCTACTCGCTCTGTTTAAGTTTCATCTTCATTAAAAACGTTCCTTAACCTATTCCGTACCCGTCTCTTCACGTTCTGTCGCAACATTCTCTTGGAAACATAGTCCATTCAATCATCAGGAGATGCCTTCTTCAATTCTTTGTTGGTGCCTACTTAATATTCTTAGTAGCATTTCTTTTTCCTTTGTAAATGTTTTTACACTTTCATGAAAAACAGGTTTATTCTGAAAAAGAAGGTTTAAAGAAGGTGATTTTTCTTTAAGATGTTTGCTTTCTTCTTCTTTCTAATTATGTACACAGATTTCCTTTTAAGTTATTCTTTGTCATGGGAAATTACTGTCGTATCAAAGGAGATCTAATATACTAGCAAATATAAGCAAAAATGCCTCTATTAACAGCAATTACTCTCTCTCTCTCTCTCTCTCTCTCTCTCTCTCTCTCTCTCTCTCTCTCTCTCTCTCTTTCTCTCTTTCTTTCTTTCTCTCTCTCTGTTTGTCTTATTTTCTTACTATTGGCCGTAACTGCTCAGGGAATATTGGAAGATTTCCTAATGAGTATTCCAGCAGGAACTTGGTAATATTTTGTTCCACTCCTCCTCCTCCTCCTTTGAACTCCACTGACGAAAAGTCTTGGCACTGCCTAATTGTTCGTGGTTCGCGTAGTGAATCGGAGAGCTCTTCTGTCCACTACAATGTTTCGGTTTCGTTCTCCTCAATGATGATGTTTATCACTTTGTGATACAAGGAGGCGCCACCGCGCTGGAAGGTGTAAGTGAAGAGAAATAAAACTACTACAATTGCATGTACTATGACCACAGGCCGTAATCAGACTACGGGAAGCATCGTTATACTGCCACAGCCAAACACCATTGTTTGGACAATACACTCGGGCGAAAAGACATCCTTCAGGCATCTTTTGCTCGTAGACGCATCCACCCAAATGGAAGAATGGGACTTATCAGTCCATAAAAGCTATTTCCATCCAGCCTTGGTACCGCTGTTCTGCGCGCTATTTCGCCAGATGGAAAGGTCACAGAAAGCATGTGGAATGAATGTGTCATATGGGATTACGTGTGATTACTTTCATCTCTAAAGACAGATAAGGTTCCGATGTGTTGAAGAAGAAGTGTGTGTGTGTGTGTGTGTGTGTGTGTGTGTGTGTGTGTGTGTGTGTGTGTGTGTGTGTGTGTGTGTGTGTGTGTGTGTGTGTGTGTGTGTGTGCCCGCCCTTGTCAATACCATAAGCCCACCTGGTCATAACTTGGATTCGGTGTCGCCTCTGGACTTTTCATTTCTCTTCAACAAACCTCCAGCCTCGGGATTTACGAATGTTTTACCGCTGCTCAGCAGCACGTACAAATGATGTTCTAGCATGAAATGTTGTTGACTCTCTCTGAGTCCAAGAAGGATATGACGTCTGAGTGAATGACTCATTTCCTTTTCAGACTAAACAGTTTGAATTTTGTGAGTCTCATCCATTTACCTGAAATCAGAGGGATGTGTTCCCTAACTTTTAGTAGGGTCGTGTATTATTTAGATCTATTTTTGTGCCGTAACACGATCATATTTCTTATAATCTTATCCTTAAGGTTCTATTAACACAATATGGAGTTTCTTCTTATTGTCCAAAGATTCCTTGAATTCTCAATGGGATCATGGTTTGTTATCAGTCGTTGAAAGTTGTTCTTTGAGACCTCAAGCAGGATGTTCGTAAGGGCGAGATGTAAGGAGGCCTTTGTTGTATGGCCTGCAACATTCAGATGCTCAAGAAAAACATGAACAGGTTCCATCATTTTTTCTTATTAATTATTTGCCTTCAGACCGCACGGCCAATAAATAATAAAAAAGTTTTAAAAATACATCACTTTCTCTCTCTCTCTCTCTCTTTCTCTCGAATGCCTACTATCGGCTTTTCAGTAGTGGATATAATAACACTTGAGTGATGCACTTCCCGCTTGCTCATCCATCCCACTGATGTTGCTATAGTAACTATAGCAGCCCAAGCACTCAAGTTTCATCATGAATAATCAAATACTCTACATCTGTTCTCTCTCTCTCTCTCTCTCTCTCTCTCTCTCCAAGCACATCTATCTTATTCCAAGCGTGTTCCTCCCAATTCTATACAGAAATCCTTCCATTGCCAAATGCATCTCTCGTAGACTGAATGTTTGGGAATGGTTTACAACTATCGTTTCATATTCGGGTGTATATGTGAAAGACACCTCGAAACTATTTCCCCGTAGGATGCCCTTTAACCCCTGAGGAAGACGAAAAAGTTACAGGAGATAAAATGTGGTGGTCACACAAAGGACGATGAAATATATTGGAAGTCATTCACAAGCATCCACTGGTGTATGGGAAGGATTCTCAAGATTCCATGAATGCTCTTTGATTTTGTGTCGAATGATTGACAAATAAGTTAATATAATTTTTTAACGAAATCTTCGTTAGGATTCCAAACCAACATTTTTATCTCAATTGCAGTCGTTATGAATAATATCAGTACACTGATATTCTGTGCCGTCATGGACATCGATCCCACGCTCAGATGAGAGAAGTATGGAAGAAGGGGGAGGAGGGCCTAATCATTCTTCCCCATAAAACAAAACCAATTATGGAAACCAAATCGAAACCAACCGAATGCGAAGATGACGAGGAGATTGTTAATATGATGCCGCTCTGCGAAAGTCCTGATACAAGAAAAACGGAAGAGGACAGTTAATTACATCTTCTCTCCGAAAGATCTAACAGAAATTGGCTGTCGGAATGTGAGAAGATGAAAGAATCGGAGACGGCTGGTACAATGGCAAAAGAAATGGATAGCAGTAAGTGATGCCAATGCAAAAGTTAGTGGTGATGACGGGGGGAAATGAAGGAATTATGGGTAAAAGAAGGTATGAAAAGCAGAAATAATCATGGAGAATGTTCTTTGATTAAGAAAACAAAGAGAAATGAATTTGTTAAAAAAAAGAATGGACTACTAAAAGAAATCATTGAGGAGAAAGAGAAGCTTTATATAAAAAAAACATAAAAAGCATAAATAAATAATAGCTAGAAGATGCAAATATTGAAATTGCGTCTAAAATTAGCTGAAGAAAATGCAGTAACAAATGATATAAAAAAGCTGCATGTTGGGATAGAAACGTGATTATATTGTAAATAGTTGAAAGCGAATATGATATATTATTAACAGACCAAAAGGAGCAAATGCAAAGATGGATAGTTTTTTTTTTTTTTTAAACCTTCTCCAACAATTGAATTGATGGATGCACCAAAGCATACTAAAATATACATTAAATAGAATAACGAATGACATAACAAAGCGGAAATTTACTAAGGCGATAACACGAATGAAAAAATGTGGATATTTCGCCAGAGATATTAAATAAGCAGATACAAAAACGACCAGGGAAATGTTATGCACTCTGATGTAAAGGATAGAAAAGTAGAGTGGCTTAAAGAATGGAATGTGGACCTCCTAATATAAAAATACCAAAGAAAGAAGATCTCTTGGAAATGTAAAAAATTTGGAAGGGTTTCTCACAACTAGGGGCAATAAAGTATTCACAAGGATTCTATTGGAAAGAATGAAGAAGGATCTTGATAAAATATTAAGAGTATCTCAAGTGGGCTTCGAACATATTATGAAAAGTACTAAAATATTATTGTAGACGGGAAAAAATGAACGTAATAAAAATATTTATGTGAAATGCAACTTAGAAGTGATGGAACAGTTTCTGAAACTTTTGAGACCGCTTTTCATAAGGTTGTGTTTTATCACCAACGATATTTTTGATAGCTACGCATTGGATAACCCTTGTTTTTCTTCCCACAAAACAGGCCAACCGGCCGAAAACACACGCAGTTAACCGATATGATACAGTCTGGCCTCATAACGCAGTTACTTCAGCCGTACTCGGTTCGATTGATTGAAATTTGGGAGAGGAATATAAAGCAAGTAACAAACGGCTTGTATGAAATGATTTCGAAACTTTAAGTTTCTTTTTATATTTGGCTATAAAATATGAATGGATCCATAATATTCTCCATTTTATGCGAAATTGAAGTCTTTTGGCTCTATATTTCAGCAATAAATGACTTCAATTGGCAGATGATATCCACATAATGGCAAACAGAATGCAAACGAATCAAGATTACGAAGAGAATTCCCGACTGTTCGTTTAACATAATACAATAAAATAAATGAAATTGTGAAGATAAATACAATGAAAATATGGAAAATAAAAGTTAAAAGTAAACAGGGAATCCGTGGAAAAGGTAGATAGTTTGGTTTATCCGGTCTAATTGTAAATAACAGGTGAAGGTGGAATTAGAGCAATTCAAAATACACAAAAAAAATAATATATTACTAAAAATTTGGAAATCAAACCCATTAACAAATTAAAAGTAAATTAAAGGTGTAGAGTGAACGACATATTTGATGTATAGGCGCTAACAAAGAAAACAAAAGAGAAATCTTAAGTATTCACCATCGAATGTCTTAGAAAAAATATAAATATATATTGGTGTTTAGAGAGAGAAATGAGTTAAAAATATTCTCCGAATATCAGAAAAACAGAATGTGAGAAACCTCAAAACGGAATCTACACTTTTCCCCATCTCCAGCCCCAGAAAAAACAGAGGGGAAGCGCAAAATATCATCCGATGGAAAGTAGTAACAGACACTTTATGTGCTGGATGGGAGAGGAGAGCACAGGGAGCAGATAAATGATATTGCGCCGAAGATGCGGAAAACTCAGCCTGTGCATCATTACAATCAATTTTTCTCCTCAACGGGCCGCAATCCTACTCTTTCCCAACAACAAAATCTTAACTGAGCCATTATGCCAGTTAAAAATGTCGATGAAGTAATCGCATAAAAAATGGCCCGTTTTATTTTTTTTTAACATGCACACGCAGATGTGTATCCATTCTTTTGAAATTGATAAACCAATTAGGAATATTACATCGTATTCCGTATGTGTGTGTGTGTAAAGAGAGGTTTTGAGTCACTTTTCCTTTGTCATTATAACTGTAATAGCAGGGAGAGAACATGCCTAAGAAAGGTGTTTCTCTCTTACTCATCTCCGCACGAACGTCTTTGTAATTGCTCAAGTAATGGTCATTACTCGGTCACGAGACTTCAAATGGGATGGCTTACGTCTCACAACCCTTTCATTATCGCAAACTTGACTAAGATGATACGCATTTCCTTAATAAGTACTCTGAAGCCGCACACAACATTGTGTGCGGTGAATACGCACGTGCACGCCGTATGATGTATTGCTTTAATTAGTATCACGAACTGACTAATGAAGCCTTATTCTAACGAGAGAAATTTGGAATGCGAGCAAATATTGTGGCCGCTGTGATATGACACAAATTTAGTAGTTCGCAACTCCAAACTTAACCTCGTGTTAACGAGGATTATCAAGATGCCAATAAATGCAGGAAAAGTTTCGGTTCTTTGGTCTCGAGGTAACGAAGATGAGAGTTTTGGAAGAACTTGTAAAGCGAGTTGTCTAATTCTTCGCAAATTGAAGCACCTGTATGCTCACCTAACTTGATCTAAGACATTATTTATTTAAACATTAGACACAGATTTACGTCCAAATTCGCTCTCATATTTACAACAGTGCACAGATCTAATCTCATTAGAACTGCGCATTGTCTAGCAGTTCAAGCAGAAAATATGGAAAAAACATCCGATAGGTTTTTTTAATTTTTTTTTATTTTATATTGCATAGCGTAGTATTACGAAAAGTTAAGTATTCAAATAAAAGATAAACCTTCAATGCGGTTTTCATATTTTTCCCGACAGGTGGCGACACTATAATGGTTATCACGTCCTTCCAACATGGCGTCTCTCCCGTTTGTTAATGCCCGATGAAACGAAGTGTTATTCAATTTTTGAGGTTTTAGATGGTCCAAGTATAAGAACAGTTAGAAAAGATGCTTCCTTAGTAACACACAAATTTTGCAACGTCTCCTCTGATGAGATTCTGTGCTGACAGTGTGGATTAGCGTACTTCTTCGGCCAACCACACATTTTTCATGCATTTCGTATTTGAACTGCTACCACCGTCAGTTTATTATCCAAATTCACAAGTGTTTCTTTCCATATACTAGGGGTCGCTGTCAACAAATGCCTCTTAATATGACATTTAGAAACCCAAAACTATACAGAACTTCATTGTTCATGCTAACCACATTCTCTTTGGATCGAAGACTTCTTCCCCCCCCCCCCCAAATTTTTTTTTCCTTATCGCATATTTCAAGTGCTATCTTTTCGCATGTTGTTTTCTCGTGATATTTCGAAATAAAGACGGGCATTTTGGAAAAGATCAGACGATAAAAAAATGAAAATAGATTTTTCTTCGGGCACTTCTTCCCATAGGAACCCGATGTGAACACGCAAACTTACTTTGCGTTTTGTTAATGTGGTGGATACATTCCAGATGGAGTTAGAAATAAGTGACAGCAGTCTGAATGTTTCTTTGGGTTTTTCTGAATAAACGTCTCTCAGAGCGACAATCGTATTGATTGCGTATGACAGCGATGAAGCGAGAGATGTCTTCTATACTTGAGCGTTCGAGTCAGGTGACCATCCCCAGTGCTTATCGATTATCTATTCTGCGCTTCCAATACTCGGGATTCAGTCTTCATTTTGAAGCCTCGGGAGGTGTAAAAGCCCTCGATCGTTCATTGTGTATCTCGCTTCAGCGCGCACAAACATCGGAGAAAACTGCTGTAAATGTGACACTCGAGAGATTCATAATGCCAGATAAAAAGAGATCCTCCGCATTGCTGTCTACCATAACCTCTTCGTAATTTGTCGATACGCTCTGAAATCGTCGTAAATTTTACGGGTTTTAACAGATTTTAGGAATGCCTGCCTCAAACTAGCATCGATAAATATGCCAGCTTGGTTTATTGGGATCAATACATTTCACTGTCGCTAAATCAATTTAGACTTCTAGGATTAAAAAAAATAAACTAAAAAACTGAAACATAGGTAGAGACGTTTCCGTCTAATGTCTTCGAGGGGAGGTGGTGAGAATCTTTCTTCCTCTTCATTCCAGCGTCTCTCACGATGGGAAGAGTTCCCTCATTAGGGATCATGGACCCAGTACGCCCTCCTCTGCAGCATCCCCTAAGGACAGGTATTATCTGTGTGTTCATGGGGCCTGTTTTGAGGGAAAAAACCCTCCATCACCGTAGAGACCAACTAACTCTCCACTTTTGCGTGATAAGATGCAATAAAGGTTTCTCACGTCGTAAAAGGGATTTAAACCCAGTTGTTTCCAACCAAAGGCTTCGTCAATACCAACTGAGGTTCTTCAAGCTTCCGTAGCTCATTTGGTATAGACTCAATGGAAGGCGAGTTAGCTGATATCATTTGGGGGTGACAGGAGTTTTCCTTCCAGAATTTTTTATTTTATTTTCAGACAAACCTGCCAGAATAGAATGCACACAGCTGAGTCAGGTACTACACTGACTTCGTTGCATGAGTTACTTTTGTCATTGAAGCTGCAAACTCCCAACCACAACTTCCATCTATCATCCCAAATTTTAAGATGAATTAAGTATAATAATAATTTATTTTTAATCGGGGGTGAGGTAGCCGTAAATAATAGCTACAGAGAGTAATATGGATTTAATCCTACCATTGGCAAATTTTTCTTAGGGAATGACATTCAAAATTTGGAACATTTCAAAAAAAAAAAAAAAAAAAAAACTCCGTCCCCACCTTAGCCAACATCTTTTGGTATGTGTTATCTGGTCAGTAGCGTAATTGGAAGAATGGTGCTCTTCGATTAGAAAAGGACCGAGTTCAGTTCTCATTATAAAATAAGAAACCTGTAGAGGGGTTCTTTCAACTGAAGATGAGTTAGCCAAACTTATACGGAGGTATTTTGTTATGGAAACTGCGGTGTTTTATCCGAATACAAGCAAACTGACCACAGAACGCACACAATTAATAAATAAAAATATTACTAGTGGGAGGTCGATGGCGTGGTGGGGACCGTACATTATGGATTGTTCATCTAGAGGTCGATAATTGAAGTTTCACGTCTTATGAAGATGATGAGGTATACATTTCCAAGAATACCTTTTTGGACTCCTTGGAGCTATTAACAACAACAACAACAACAACAACAACAACAATATGTGTGTTTTGCCTTGTGATCATCCGTTTGGCTGTATTGCGAGATATCGAAATGACTGAATAGTAAATTCAGCAGGAGATGAGGACGTCTGGTTAAGAGCGAACGAGAAACTTAATTTACTAAAGGTTCAGTTAAGCCATTAATGTTACTGCAATAATCGTAATAATAATAATAATAATAATAATAAACAAAGAATAAAAACAAGTGAAATGAGATTCACGAGAAGAACTGCAAAGTACACATTATTAGACCAAAAAAGGAACGAAGACATTTTTAAAGAACTAAAAATAAAATCAATAGAAGAAAAGCTAAACAATTGCAAACAAAATTGGGTAGAACACGTAAATCGAATGGCCAACACCCGAAAATAAGAAAATATAAACCAATTGGAAAGAGAAGACCGGATAGACCTTATAAGAGGATATTAGATGAGACCGGAACTGACCAGTATGGTCTATATTTAGCGTTATGATGATGATGATGATAATAACAATAATAAAAACGTCACTGAACTTGACAGATATTCTTCCTATATATTAAAACAGTTTCGTTTGTTAATTTGACTAAGACAGGTGCGATACGTCTAAAAGCTTCGGCGCGCAATACACTGGCCGAAACTGTATACTTTTTATACTATTTTTTTTTCTCAAATTCATCCCTCAAAAGGACAAGTTGTCCGAAGGTCAAAGGTTATAGATAGCCAATCTCATTATCTGAAGAATCAGAAATCATTTCCACTATACACGAGTACTGCAAACTTTTAATTAATTAAATACGATGGAAATAACTCACCAGCTATCTTTCGAGATATCCCAAGAACTGCTCCGATAAAAAAAAAAAAAATCTCATAAACAAAACAAACAAAAGTATTTACGTTTAGAAAATATGCCACACATCGAGCAGCGTTTATAACATGTCACCGTTTATAAACAAAATGTAGACATATTTTAACACTCCTCTGATACGCAGTACAACGTGGATTCCATTGAACACAGTTGTTCCCACTAGACCCTCGTTATCAGGGTAATATTTATCCGCATAACTTTCCTCTCTTGCTCCCTCTGTTTCGAGTAAAAATCGATAAACAAAGATTAGAGACGGTTATTGCCCTACATGTGTCGATCCCGCTCTAGAGGTCATGACCTCCTGTAATAACACTGATGCGTCAATGTTTAAACATATACAATAGGGCTTATTAAAGTACGAAAAGAAAAAAAAAAGAAAAAAAGTATGGCTTCGAAATAACGAGTCGGAGTCGTTCCCCAGCGGCACAATTTGCAGAGAAATGCATCGAAGTAAGGCTTAAGATTAATGATAGCTGAGCTGCCTTGTAAATGTAAAGAGGGATAATATTCGCGGACTCTGGTTATCTGGGTTTTACAACAAGTCAAGAACGGGTCATGGGCGAAAAGATAACGCCTTCTTCTAGACAGAAACAATAATTAAGAAGTCCGTAGAGAACCACGGACTGAGAACGTGCGCTGTTTTCTTTACTCTGCAACTCATCAGTTCTTAAAAGCAGCATTAACGATCGCAAGAGACTGAGGTAAGTGGTTAATAATATATTAAGAGTGAATCTCATCGAGGTAAACTAGAAATACATCACACAGACGTTGATAAATATGCGTACGTTTAGATGTTTCCTCTGTTGTTAGTATTTTCTGAATTTGCATTAATGCGTAACAAAACAGTATCTAATAATTCATTGTTTTGACGTAATAATTGATCCCAAAAGTATAAACGGCAATAATTGTTTTACGTAGAGCGATAGGCATTGTTAAAGTAAATTTCATACAGATGACATCACAATTAACTATTGTAAAAAGTCAATTTCATACAGACGATATCACAATTAACTATTTGTTTGTATCGTGTGGATTTCTGAAAAGTAATTTCTATCACATTTTATAATAATTATTATTGAGTTTTAACAGTTGTCTATCTCACCAGATAGCCCACTGTATAAAAACAATTAATTTCACGTAGTAGAGATCGATCTAAACAGGTTACAACTGAATTTTTCTTGCGCTTATCTGTAGATTTAAAAAAAAAAAAATGTGCTAACGTAAGACTTTTCGACCCCTGGTGACTGTTTTTGCACTTCAACTGTTGAGCTGTTTGTAGACACTTTATCCAGGCAATGTAAGAAGTTACAGTAATTCCGTGGAGAGATAGAGAAAGTGTGATCCGACAGAATGCCACAGTTCTCCGAGTATATTTGAGAAGTAAAGAAGTATCAGATAAGTAGAAAGCTATTAAAGTGACATTATGGTACAAAGGACAGACAAAACCCTAGGGACAGAGCAGCTGGTCTTATATCGAGAGTTTTCTGAAGTACTTCACTAAAAAAAAAAAAAAATTATATGTTTATTACGTAACTTCTGATGCCATTTCGAGCATGGTTTCAATGGCGCGTGCGCAGTCCGCTTAATACGCAAAGGTTTTCAATGAGCCGTTTAAAAAGCCAATCAAAACGCTTCATTCAAAAGCACTTGTGGTTATGAGATGCAAGAATGAGGAGATAGTGGCGACATCTACACGCATTATTGCGTAGGGAGAAATTATTGTTTCGATGTTTATTGCGCAAAGAGAGCATTCGTGAGTTAAGCGGTTTATTTTGATTTTTTTAGTTTTTCTTTAAGCGAGTGTTATTGCACTTTTTTCCTCGCTTGGCTATCGCAATGAATACGTCTTAAGGAAAATTAAGACGAAACAATCTCATAAAGTGGTTTGCGGCTAGAGAAGATAAAAGAATATTTGGAGGGGCGAGAAGGAAAAGAAAAAGGGTAAATGAGATTATCAAAATGGGTTGTAATCACTACAATGCATTTTATAAGTGCCCGGATGTGGTCCACGCTCTGTTTACTTAACCAATTAGCTAATGTAGAAACACGAAGCGGTCTTAAATTGAATGCCTACAAGTATTTTTTTTTTTCTTTCACCAACCTGAGGATTATTGACCAGTTCAGATAGTAAGAGAGACGTAATAGTTGGAAAAATAAAAAATAAAAACCTTTCCAGTCTCGAGAAAGCGAAAAATAAATGAATTGTCGAATTGTAAAAATACTAACAAAGATGTGTATCTTTTGCAGTTGTCTGGAGAAAACAAAAGAACGCCAAATGATTACATGATTAAGAAATAGCGGGTGGTTGAAATAAATGCTCTTATAGTTCTCAATAGAAAGTAACCGCGTGGGGGGGGGATGAAGCAATCCAATAGGTTCCATTAATTAGTTGATCGATGATAGTTGAGATACGTGCAAGAAACTGATTGTTCGTTACAAGATTAAAAAAAAAGTCTTAGGATTTTCACTTTCCTATCTGAAGAATCCATTGTTTATAAATATCACTGCGACATATGAGATAGTCTGATAGCTCGTTTTAAATTAACAGGCTTTAGAGAACTTTTTTTAGCAGTTCTAAGAAGATTTGCATTCTACCATTGTGCAGTACTTCCGGTTTTTTTTTTTTTTTTTTTTTTTTTTTTGTAATTCCGAAAGAAGCGAATAAGTTTTCGAAGTAGTACTAAGGAGGACAAGTTGCAAATGTGACCTGCACAAAGGGATTATTTCGGTCGGGGAAAGAATGGGTGGGTAGTAGAGTGGACTAATTAGAGCAAGTTTAGGATTTTTAACATGACCGAGTGATAGGTGGTGTACACTTATTCATTACGGCCTTTCGACTCCGTTGCGCAACGAAATAGAAATGGGTTGATTTAATTAGTTGTTGGTATCGGAAAGTGGTCGCGGTTAGCAGAAACTTTAAATGAATTGCGTAACGAACTGTCACCATAGCAGCTGGCGATAACTTCCAAAGGCCACCTAGGAGGTCGATAGAAAGAAATCTTCTCTCTCTCTCTCTCCCCTCACTAGCTTAGATACGTGCGGTCACACACACACACACACACACACACACACACACACACACACACACACACACACACACACACACACACACACACACACACACACACCGTACAATTAAGTGTAGTTCGGAGAGAGAGAGACAAGCTGATTTAAACAAATGTGCTCGCAGAGATGGAATAATAAATGACCATCAAGTGCGAAAGTTGTGAAAAGTAATTAGTTTCGAAAGCGAGATGAAGCGGAATTAGAGGACGAGAATGGGAAACAGAAACGTCTTCTGGGCACACGACAGAACGCGGGAGAAATTTCGGCATTCATACGCGAGCAATTAAAACGAAGCAATGGAAAACGGAAGAAGAAAGATGCAAGAGAAGCGTGGAGTCAAATGTCAACAGTTTTTCGGTGAGATCCCTTTAATACCCCCCTAAATTGTTCATAAAAGAACAATTGTCTATGCTTGCGACATTTCTTTTGTTCCTCTCTTTCTTTCTATTTTAACACTTCCATTATTCGTTCTATCATTTTTTTCTCCGCTCGTCTTCATTCTTTCTTTATTTTTTTCCCCCTTTTGTGGTTCACTTGCTCTCTTGGAATTGAATTCTATAATAGTTTTTTTTTTTTTTTTAAAGATTATATGTCTATATTTTCCCCAATCCATCACTGATTCCAATAAAATGAAATTTAATAAAGAAAATTTCTCTTTTACTGGTCTAGACGGTCTTGTGCAACCGTGTCGCCTGTCAACGTTTCATTTTTCTCTTCACAAGAGACTGCACCCGCTTTAAGAAAAAGTAAATAAGTTATTTCGTCTGAAAACTTGTCACTCGATGAAGGCTGTACTTCGTTGAAATGTTCTTCAAAAATTAAAAAAAAATAAATAAAAAATAAAAAGTTTCGAGTTTGTCCTTCGTAAATTCCATTAATCCCCCCCCCTCCCTCCTCCAGAAAATTGTAAACTTCACAAGGCCATTATGGTAAGTGTGTTCTTCAGCTGGTTTGTCCGTCGTTTTGGAGACGAAAAACTCTTCCACCCCTGGTTGCCTATAAAGCGAATATCACTGATTTTATTTTATTTCATCTAAATATCGTCTTGTGTAACAGAACGGGATTCGAACCCTGATGTTTCAAAACAAAAAAAAAATGAAGAAGAAAGAATGTGATAGTTTTTCGAAAACTATCAATATTATTTTGATAGCAGGTCACGTAACAATTTCTTATACATCATGGATAATTTTGAGGAAAATAGCGTTACACAATGTAAGAAATACACCTCCCCTTCTAGAATGTTACAATAAAAAAGTAGTATGGTTCCCGCTCGTTAGCATTTTTATTCCAGTTATAAACAACACATCGACATGTTGGCGATGGCAACAATGTCAATCTGATAACAATGAAAATCTAAACAATAAGCAAATGGCTAAACAGTAAACAGTAATACTCCTTTTTGGTCATTGTTAGTTGCTGTCTATTGAATGTTTGATTTCATTCTTTTCCCTTTCATGCTTCAGTGCTGATAAAAAAGCAGGAAATCAGAAAGTCAACTTTCTTTTAGTACGAAATGAAAAGTCAATTTCCTTCTTTTAAATTCGTAGCTTGATGTCTTCAATATTAGGACTTCGATTTGTGAGTGGAAACGTAGTTTTCTTAGAAATTCGATGAGCGAGTCATCTCTCCAGATAGAACATTGAATAAGTCTATCCAAAGGTTAGCATTCAAGAGGAGCGACGGGTGCTCTCGGTGATACAGACCGTCCCATCTCTAGAGTAAACGTCCAATACTCTATCAATAGAACCTCCAGTTTTAATCTTCTTCTCTGGTTCCCACTAGACGGACTTCATCACCGTGCTCCAGTTATTTCCTTTCAAGAAAGCTTTCGAATATTTAAATACGGATAACAGTAGACCTCAGAGCCCTCTAGTGCGAACCACATTAAGATATTCCCGTAGTGCTCGAGCCACCTTGGAGGTATAATTTCAAAACAGACCGTAACCTTTCTAGTTGCTGAAAGTAAAATATCTTGGGAGTGTTAGGGAGGATCCCCCTTACACGAATAATTTGGTAGGATTTTATTCGATGCTCAGAACATCGTAAAAAAAGAAAATAGATAATAGTTATAGTCCGTCAAGGGCTAGAATAATATCTTAGTTGTCGAAATATTCCCAGTCGGTTGCCCTAAATATTTAAAAAACATCCTATTGGGGAAATATAAGACGCCATAAAAAGTCTAAGGCAGCGGACCTTCTTTTTTGCCTTAAGTCTGTTTTGAATACTTTATTCTTCGCTATCTCCTCTACGCACGTTTATTTTATGCCGAATAAACTTATAGAGTACGAGTTCGGACTATTTGCGACTGTCATAAACTTGTTCCACGTGTTCACATGCATGCCACTTCAAAGGTGTCTCAGCTAATAATTTCAAATATATGCGTGATCTTGCTAGAGAGACAGAGAGAGAGAGAGAGAGAGAGAGAGAGAGAGAGAACCCAATCTCTGCAGTCGTCATTTAATAGATCGCAAAATTTATCTCCACTTGGTTGACTATTAGACTAAAATTATGGGTTTTTATTTTATTTATTTATTTATTTTTATAAAGAGATTTGAATATGTTTGAGAGAGAGAGAGAGAGAGAAAGAGAGACTGCTTCATTCGAACAAATGAAATAGTTGTATTTCTGCTTATTCTAGTAGCGAATAATAAATTGATATTATTGGCTTCTGTTAGCCCTCTAGAGAAAGATGTTTGTAAGAGACGGTAAGTCAGTTTAAGAAACCTTTAAGAAGAGATCCGATAAATAAAAATTAAATCAAATATTTAATGTGTGAATATAATGGAAATATTTTTCGTCAGATTTTTTTGGATAATAAAACATATAGGTTTAAAAACAGATTATAAAAAATAATAATTTTAAAGTATGATAAAATAATATAAGAAATAAGCGTTAATTTTAATTTTTCGAAAGAAAATTAAAATTAACGTTCGTAATATTTCTAATCGTAATTTATTTTGAAAAGTTACTTAAGACACCTTTTAGACATATTATTACTTAAGACATATTATTCCTATATAAGACGCATTGGCGAAAAGTATGGTTTGCTCTACTGGCTCCATTGCAGTTTTCTGTATACATGTCAGACATCTCGTACAATCCGATTACTTCAATTTTGGCCCTGTATGCGGACGACACAGCAATACTAACCAGATCTCTCAGACCCCATTTCATTACCAGAAAGCTTCAAGAAAACCTTCTAAAGCTGGAGGGTTGGTTCTCTAAGTGGAGATTGGAAGTCAACCCCCCAGAAGAGCTCAGCCATTCTTTTTCTCAAAAAGGCCAATGTCTCCTGTAGGAGATGTGTTACTATTCAATATTAAAATTCCCTGGCAGACAGAAACAAATTAACCGGGTGTAATTCTCGATAAAAAGCTATCTTTCAACCAACACATCAAGTCTATCTACGTGCGCAAAGGCATCTAAAGCCATAGCTCAGATCTATCCGCTAATTAATAGAAATAGCAAGCTCAGCAGCAGAATCAAATTGCAGCTATACCAGATGACGATTCGTCCTATAATCACCTATGCCTCTCCGGCCTGGAGCCACCCCTCTAATGCTAACATTATCAAAATACAGCGAGTGCAGAACAAGTGCTTGAGAATAATTCTGAACGCCCCGTGGTATGTTAGAAACAATCAACTCCACAGAGACACAAATATTCCCTATATTTTCTCTTTTCTACGATCCTTAGCTTCCAAGTTTTTCCTAAAGACGTCCACACATCCCAACGATTTGATTCAGCAAGCTGCAGCAAACGATCCAAAGGACATATTCAAATATAGAAGACCAAAAGCTATATTAGCCTCCTATAGCGATGCATAATCTCCATGCCTATCCAGGGCGAGCAAACTGCTCATAAATTTTACCCTCACTGCAACCACAACAGATAGTGGGGAATATGAAAACCATCTTTCATATTCCCCGAAAGACATAAATATCAATTGTCAATTGTATGATTTGTCAAATCGCTGAAAAAGTCATCCTCTCAAAAATTCAAGTTTCAGTAAACAAGCTAAATATGCTTCCTATAGAGCAGTTTGGTTTCCGCAAACTCCACAGCACTACTCAACAAATCCATAGACTAGTTGAATACATTACCACCAGCTTCAACTGGCATCAATACACGGGAGCAGTCTTTCTGGACTTAGAGGAGAAGGAATTCGACAAATTATGGCATTTTGGACTCCTATACAAGCTGATTTTAGCCGGCATTCCATGGATCTGATCCACCTCATAAAGTCCTTTCTTTCTGGAAGACGCATGCAAGTTAAACTAAATGGGGCCCAGCGGCGGATCTTGGCTGGAGTGCCTCAAGGATCCCTCCTGGCGCCAATACTTTTCCCGATTTACAAGGCAGACATCCCGCATAATCCGATGTCATCTATCATTGCCCTCTATGCCGACGATACAGCAATACTGGCGAGATCTCTTAAACCGCATCTTGTTACAAAGAAACTACAAGATAACCTTCGGAAACTGCAACGCTGGTTCTCCACTTGGAGACTGAAAGTAAACCCTCAAAAAAGTAGTGCTCTTCTGTTCACAAAAAACTGAACATCTCCCAAAGAAGACATCTTTCTATTTAACATCAAAATTCCCTGGAAAACAGAAGCCAAACACCTCGGTATACTCCTAGATAGAAAACTAACCTTCAGCCCGTATACAAAATCTTATGTGCAAAGGCATCAAAAGTTATTGCTCAGCTCTATCCTCTAATCAATAGAAACAGCAAACTAGATATTAAAATCAAATTGCTCCTCTACCAGTTGATGATTCGTCCCATTATCACTTATGCGTCCCCCGCCTGGAGCCACATTTCAAGCTCAAATATCCTTCAACTGCAAAGATTGCAAAACAAATGTTTCCTCATGATCTCAAATGCACCATGGTACATCAGAAATGTTCAACTTCATCGAGACCCAAATGTCCCTTATATCTACTCTTTTCTGCAATCTCTCGCAGTAAAGTACTTCTCAAAATCGTCCTCACATCCAAATGAATTTGTCCAAGAAGCAGCAAATTACGATGAATCGGAATTATGCAAATATAGACGACCTAAGGCCATTCTAGTTCCCTTTCAGACTCTATAACTTGCCCAACTCGGGCTGAGCACGTAGCTCAAAAATGTTTCCCTACCTACACAGTAACCTATCAGATAGCAGGGATTAAAAGCATTATGCGTCACCCTTATAGACATAACGCTCTGCATTCTTCTACGC